>NC_140646.1:3587596-3684629 GCF_978046115.1 Saccoglossus kowalevskii
ACAGGGATCTTAGAACTGAAAACGTATAGATGCATACAGTGATCTTAGAACTGAACACGTATAGATGCATACAGTGATCTTAGAACTGAACACGTATAGATGCATACAGTTATCTTAGATCTGAACACGTATAGATGCATACAGGAATCTTAGAACTGAACACGTATAGATGCATACAGTGATCTTAGAACTGAACACGTATAGATGCATATATTGATCTTAGATCTGAACACGTATAGATGCATACAGGGATCTTAGAACTGAACACGTATAGATGCTATAGTGATCTTAGAACAGAACACGTATAGATGCATACAGTGATCTTAGAACTGAACACGTATAGATGCATATAGTGATCTTAGAACTGAACATGTATAGATGCATACAGTGATCTTAGAACTGAACACGTATAGATGCATATAGTGATCTTAGAACTGAACACATATCGATGCATACAGTGATCTTAGAACTGAACACATACAGATGCATACAGTGATCTTAGAACTGAACACGTATAGATGCATATAGTGATCTTAGAACTGAACACGTATAGATGCATATAGTGATCTTAGAACTGAACACGTATAGATGCATATAGTGATCTTAGAACTGAACACGTATAGATGCATACAGTGATCTTAGAACTGAACACATATAGATGCATATAGTGATCTTAGATCTGAACACGTATAGATGCATACAGGGATCTTAGAACTGAAAACGTATAGATGCATATAGTGATCTTAGAACTGAACACGTATAGATGCATATAGTGATCTTAGATCTGAACACGTATAGATGCATACAGGGATCTTAGAACTGAAAACGTATAGATGCATACAGTGATCTTAGAACTGAACACGTATAGATGCATATAGTGATCTTAGAACTGAACAAGTATAGATGCATATAGTGATCTTAGAACTGAACACATATAGATGCATATAGTGATCTTAGAACTGAACACGTATAGATGCATATAGTGATCTTAGAACTGAACACGTATAGATGCATATAGTGATCTTAGAACTGAACACGTATAGATGCATACAGTTATCTTAGATCTGAACACGTATAGATGCATACAGGGATCTTAGAACTGAACACGTATAGATGCATACAGTGATCTTAGAACTGAACACGTATAGATGCATATAGTGATCCTAGAACTGAACATGTATAGATGCATATAGTGATCTTAGAACTGAACACGTATAGATGCATATAGTGATCTTAAAACTGAACACGTATAGATGCATACAGTGATCTTAGAACTGAACACGTATAGATGCATACAGTGATCTTAGAACTGAACACGTATAGATGCATACAGTGATCTTAGAACTGAACACGTATAGATGCATATAGTGATCTTTGAACTGAACACGTAGATGCATATAGTGATCTTAGAACTGAACACGTATAGATGCATATAGTGATCCTAGAACTGAACACGTATAGATGCATATAGTGATCTTAGAACTGAACACGTATAGATGCATATAGTGATCTTAGAACTGAACACGTATAGATGCATACAGTGATCTTAGAACTGAACACGTATAGATGCATATAGTGATCTTAGAACTGAACACGTATAGATGCATACAGTGATCTTAGAACTGAACACGTATAGATGCATATAGTGATCTTAGAACTGAACACGTATAGATGCATACAGTGATCTTAAAACTGAACACGTATAGATGCATACAGTTATCTTAGATCTGAACACGTATAGATGCATACAGGGATCTTAGAATTGAACACGTATAGATGCATACAGTGATCTTAGAACTGAACACGTATAGATGCATATAGTGATCTTAGATCTGAACACGTATAGATGCATACAGGGTTCTTAGAACTGAACACGTATAGATGCTATAGTGATCTTAGAACTGAACACGTATAGATGCATATAGTGATCTTAGAACTGAACACGTATAGATGCATATAGTGATCTTAGAACTGAACACATATAGATGCATATAGTGATCTTAGAACTGAACGCGTATAGATGCATATAGTGATCTTAGAACTGAACACGTATAGATGCATATAGTGATCTTAGAACTGAACACATATAGATGCATATAGTGATCTTAGAACTGAACGCGTATAGATGCATATAGTGATCTTAGAACTGAACACGTATAGATGCATATAGTGATCTTAGAATTGAACACGTATAGATGCATACAGTGATCTTAGAACTGAACACGTATAGATGCATATAGTGATCTTAGAACTGAACACGTATAGATGCATACAGTGATCTTAGAACTGAACACGTATAGATGCATATAGTGATCTTAGAACTGAACACGTATAGATGCATATAGTGATCTTAGAACTGAACACATATAGATGCATATAGTAATCTTAGAACTGAACAGGTATATATGCATACAGTGATCTTAGAACTGAACACGTATAGATGCATACAGTGATCTTAGAACTCAACACGTATAGATGCATACAGTGATCTTTGAACTGAACACGTATAGATGCATATATTGATCTTAGAACTGAACACATATAGATGCACATAGTAATCTTAGAACTGAACAGGTATATATGCATACAGTGATCTTATAACTGAACACGTATAGATGCATACAGTGATCTTAGAACTGAACATGTATAGATGCATACAGTGATCTTTGAACTGAACACGTACAGATGCATACAGTGATCTTAGAACTGAACACGTATAGATGCATATAGTGATCTTAGAACTTAACACGTATAGATGCATATAGTGATCTTAGAACTGAACACATATAGATGCATACAGTGATCTTAGAACAGAACACGTAGATGCATATTGTGATCTTAGAACTGAATACGTATAGATGCATATAGTGATCCTAGAACTGAACACGTATAGATGCATATAGTGATCTTAGAACTGAACACGTATAGATGCATACAGTGATCTTAGAACTGAACACGTATAGATGCATATAGTGATCTTAGAACTGAACACATATAGATGCATATAGTGATCTTAGAACTGAACACGTATAGATGCATATAGTGATCTTAGAACTGAACACGTATAGATGCATACAGGGATCTTAGAACTGAACACGTATAGATGCATACAGTGATCTTAGAACTGAACACGTATAGATGCATATAGTGATCTTAGAACTGAACACGTGTAGATGCATATAGTGATCTTAGAACTGAACACATATAGATGCATACAGGGATCTTAGAACTGAACACGTATAGATGCATACAGTGATCTTAGAACTGAACACGTATAGATGCATATAGTGATCTTAGAACTGAACACGTATAGATGCATATAGTGATCTTAGAACTGAACACGTATAGATGCATACAGGGATCTTAGAACAGAACACGTATAGATGCATATAGTGATCTTAGAACTGAACACGTGTAGATGCATATAGTAATCTTAGAACTGAACAGGTATATATGCATACAGTGATCTTAGAACTGAACACGTATATATGCATACAGTGATCTTAGAACTCAACACGTATAGATGCATACAGTGATCTTTGAACTGAACACGTATAGATGCATACAGTGATCTTAGAACTGAACACGTATAGATGCATACAGTGATCTTTGAACTGAACACGTATAGATGCATACAGTGATCTTAGAACTGAACACGTATAGATGCATAGAGTGATCTTAGAACTGAACACGTATAGATGCATATAGTGATCATAGAACTGAACACGTATAGATGCATATAGTGATCTTAGAACTGAACACATATAGATGCATACAGTGATCTTAGAACTGAACACGTAGATGCATATAGTGATCTTAGAACTGAACACGTATAAATGCATATAGTGATCTTAGAACTGAACACGTATAGATGCATATAGTGATCTTAGAACTGAACACGTATAGATGCATAAAGTGATCTTAGAACTGAACACGTATAGATGCATATAGTGATCTTGGAACTGAACACGTATAGATGCATATAGTGATCTTAGAACTGAACACGTATAGATGCATACAGTGATCTTAGAACTGAACACGTATAGATGCGTATAGTGATCTTAGAACTGAACACGTATAGATGCATACAGTTATCTTAGATCTGAACACGTATAGATGCATACAGGGATCTTAGAACTGAACACGTATAGATGCATATAGTGATCTTAGAACTGAACACGTATAGATGCATATAGTGATCTTAGAACTGAACACGTATAGATGCATACAGGGATCTTAGAACTGAACACGTATAGATGCATATAGTGATCTTAGAACTGAACACGTGTAGATGCATATAGTAATCTTAGAACTGAACAGGTATATATGCATACAGTGATCTTAGAACTGAACACGTATAGATGCATACAGTGATCTTAGAACTCAACACGTATAGATGCATACAGTGATCTTTGAACTGAACACGTATAGATGCATACAGTGATCTTAGAACTGAACACGTATAGATGCATACAGTGATCTTTGAACTGAACACGTATAGATGCATACAGTGATCTTAGAACTGAACACGTATAGATGCATAGAGTGATCTTAGAACTGAACACGTATAGATGCATATAGTGATCATAGAACTGAACACGTATAGATGCATATAGTGATCTTAGAACTGAACACATATAGATGCATACAGTGATCTTAGAACTGAACACGTAGATGCATATAGTGATCTTAGAACTGAACACGTATAAATGCATATAGTGATCTTAGAACTGAACACGTATAGATGCATATAGTGATCTTAGAACTGAACACGTATAGATGCATACAGTGATCTTAGAACTGAACACGTATAGATGCATATAGTGATCTTGGAACTGAACACGTATAGATGCATATAGTGATCTTAGAACTGAACACGTATAGATGCATACAGTGATCTTAGAACTGAACACGTATAGATGCATATAGTGATCTTAGAACTGAACACGTATAGATGCATACAGTTATCTTAGATCTGAACACGTATAGATGCATACAGGGATCTTAGAACTGAACACGTATAGATGCATACAGTGATCTTAGAACTGAACACGTATAGATGCATACATTTATCTTATATCTGAACACGTATAGATGCATACAGGGATCTTAGGACTGAACACGTATAGATGCATACAGTGATCTTAGAACTGAACACGTATAGATGCATATAGTGATCTTAGATCTGAACACGTGTAGATGCATACAGGGATCTTAGAACTGAACACGTATAGATGCTATAGTAATCTTAGAACTGAACACGTATAGATGCATACAGTGATCTTAGAACTGAACACATATAGATGCATATAGTGACCTTAGAACTGAACACGTATAGATGCATACAGTGATCTTAGAACTGAACACGTATAGATGCATATAGTGATCTTAGAACTGAACACGTATAGATGCATACAGTGATCTTAGAACTGAACACATATAGATGCATATAGTGACCTTAGAACTGAACACGTATAGATGCATACAGTGATCTTAGAACTGAACACATATAGATGCATACAGTGATCTTAGAACTGAACACGTATAGATGCATATAGTGATCTTAGAACTGAACACGTAGATGCATATAGTGATCTTAGAACTGAACACGTAGAGATGCATATAGTGATCCTAGAACTGAACACGTATAGATGCATATAGTGAT
The DNA here is from genome assembly GCF_978046115.1 of Saccoglossus kowalevskii. Lineage (NCBI taxonomy): Eukaryota > Metazoa > Hemichordata > Enteropneusta > Harrimaniidae > Saccoglossus > Saccoglossus kowalevskii. The sequence goes on from NC_140646.1 coordinate 3,593,262, forward strand.
CTTAGAACTGAACACGTATAGATGCATATAGTGATCTTTGAACTGAACACGTATAGATGCATACAGTGATCTTAGAACTGAACACGTATAGATGCATATAGTGATCTTGGAACTGAACACGTATAGATGCATATAGTGATCTTAGAACTGAACACGTATAGATGCATACAGTGATCTTAGAACTGAACACGTATAGATGCATATAGTGATCTTAGAACTGAACACGTATAGATGCATACAGTGATCTTAGAACTGAACACGTATAGATGCATACAGTTATCTTAGATCTGAACACGTATAGATGCATACAGGGATCTTAGAACTGAACACGTATAGATGCATACAGTGATCTTAGAACTGAACACGTATAGATGCATATAGTGATCTTAGATCTGAACACGTATAGATGCATACAGGGATCTTAGAACTGAACACGTATAGATGCTATAGTGATCTTTGAACTGAACACGTATAGATGCATATAGTGATCTTAGAACTGAACACATATAGATGCACATAGTAATCTTAGAACTGAACAGGTATATATGCATACAGTGATCTTATAACTGAACACGTATAGATGCATACAGTGATCTTAGAACTGAACATGTATAGATGCATACAGTGATCTTTGAACTGAACACGTACAGATGCATACAGTGATCTTAGAACTGAACACGTATAGATGCATATAGTGATCTTAGAACTGAACACGTATAGATGCATATAGTGATCTTAGAACTGAACACGTATAGATGCATATAGTGATCTTAGAACTGAACACGTATAGATGCATATAGTGATCTTAGAACTGAACACGTATAGATGCATACAGGGATCTTAGAACTGAACACGTATAGATGCATACAGTGATCTTAGAACTGAACACGTATAGATGCATATAGTGATCTTAGAACTGAACACGTGTAGATGCATATAGTGATCTTAGAACTGAACACATATAGATGCATATAGTAATCTTAGAACTGAACAGGTATATATGCATACAGTGATCTTAGAACTGAACACGTATAGATGCATACAGTGATCTTAGAACTCAACACGTATAGATGCATACAGTGATCTTTGAACTGAACACGTATAGATGCATACAGTGATCTTAGAACTGAACACGTATAGATGCATACAGTGATCTTTGAACTGAACACGTATAGATGCATACAGGGATCTTAGAACTGAACACGTATAGATGCTATAGTGATCTTTGAACTGAACACGTATAGATGCATATATTGATCTTAGAACTGAACACATATAGATGCACATAGTAATCTTAGAACTGAACAGGTATATATGCATACAGTGATCTTATAACTGAACACGTATAGATGCATACAGTGATCTTAGAACTGAACATGTATAGATGCATACAGTGATCTTTGAACTGAACACGTACAGATGCATACAGTGATCTTAGAACTGAACACGTATAGATGCATATAGTGATCTTAGAACTGAACACGTATAGATGCATATAGTGATCTTAGAACTGAACACATATAGATGCATACAGTGATCTTAGAACTGAACACGTAGATGCATATTGTGATCTTAGAACTGAATACGTATAGATGCATATAGTGATCCTAGAACTGAACACGTATAGATGCATATAGTGATCTTAGAACTGAACACGTATAGATGCATACAGTGATCTTAGAACTGAACACGTATAGATGCATATAGTGATCTTAGAACTGAACACATATAGATGCATATAGTGATCTTAGAACTGAACACGTATAGATGCATATAGTGATCTTAGAACTGAACACGTATAGATGCATACAGGGATCTTAGAACTGAACACGTATAGATGCATACAGTGATCTTAGAACTGAACACGTATAGATGCATACAGGGATCTTAGAACTGAACACGTATAGATGCATACAGTGATCTTAGAACTGAACACGTACAGATGCATATAGTGATCTTAGAACTGAACACGTATAGATGCATATAGTGATCTTAGAACTGAACACGTATAGATGCATACAGGGATCTTAGAACTGAACACGTATAGATGCATATAGTGATCTTAGAACTGAACACGTGTAGATGCATATAGTAATCTTAGAACTGAACAGGTATATATGCATACAGTGATCTTAGAACTGAACACGTATAGATGCATACAGTGATCTTAGAACTCAACACGTATAGATGCATACAGTGATCTTTGAACTGAACACGTATAGATGCATACAGTGATCTTAGAACTGAACACGTATAGATGCATACAGTGATCTTTGAACTGAACACGTATAGATGCATACAGTGATCTTAGAACTGAACACGTATAGATGCATAGAGTGATCTTAGAACTGAACACGTATAGATGCATATAGTGATCATAGAACTGAACACGTATAGATGCATATAGTGATCTTAGAACTGAACACATATAGATGCATACAGTGATCTTAGAACTGAACACGTAGATGCATATAGTGATCTTAGAACTGAACACGTATAAATGCATATAGTGATCTTAGAACTGAACACGTATAGATGCATATAGTGATCTTAGAACTGAACACGTATAGATGCATACAGTGATCTTAGAACTGAACACGTATAGATGCATATAGTGATCTTGGAACTGAACACGTATAGATGCATATAGTGATCTTAGAACTGAACACGTATAGATGCATACAGTGATCTTAGAACTGAACACGTATAGATGCATATAGTGATCTTAGAACTGAACACGTATAGATGCATACAGTTATCTTAGATCTGAACACGTATAGATGCATACAGGGATCTTAGAACTGAACACGTATAGATGCATACAGTGATCTTAGAACTGAACACGTATAGATGCATACATTTATCTTATATCTGAACACGTATAGATGCATACAGGGATCTTAGGACTGAACACGTATAGATGCATACAGTGATCTTAGAACTGAACACGTATAGATGCATATAGTGATCTTAGATCTGAACACGTGTAGATGCATACAGGGATCTTAGAACTGAACACGTATAGATGCTATAGTAATCTTAGAACTGAACACGTATAGATGCATACAGTGATCTTAGAACTGAACACATATAGATGCATATAGTGACCTTAGAACTGAACACGTATAGATGCATACAGTGATCTTAGAACTGAACACGTATAGATGCATACAGTGATCTTAGAACTGAACACGTATAGATGCATATAGTGATCTTAGAACTGAACACGTAGATGCATATAGTGATCTTAGAACTGAACACGTATAGATGCATATAGTGATCCTAGAACTGAACACGTATAGATGCATATAGTGATCTTAGAACTGAACACGTATAGATGCATATAGTGATCTTAGAACTGAACACGTATAGATGCATACAGTGATCTTAGAACTGAAAACGTATAGATGCATATAGTGATCTTGGAACTGAACACGTATAGATGCATATAGTGATCTTAGAACTGAACACGTATAGATGCATACCGTGATCTTAGAACTGAACACGTATAGATGCATATAGTGATCTTAGAACTGAACACGTATAGATGCATACAGTGATCTTAGAACTGAACACGTATAGATGCATACAGTTATCTTAGATCTGAACACGTATAGATGCATACAGGGATCATAGAACTGAACACGTATAGATGCATACAGTGATCTTAGAACTGAACACGTATAGATGCATATAGTGATCTTAGATCTGAACACGTATAGATGCATACAGGGATCTTAGAACTGAACACGTATAGATGCTATAGTGATCTTAGAACTGAACACGTATAGATGCATACAGTGATCTTAGAACTGAACACGTATAGATGCATATAGTAATCTTAGAACTGAACACGTATAGATGCATACAGTGATCTTAGAACTGAACACGTATAGATGCATATAGTGATCTTAGAACTGAACACATATCGATGCATACAGTGATCTTAGAACTGAACACATACAGATGCATACAGTGATCTTAGAACTGAACACGTATAGATGCATATAGTGATCTTAGAACTGAACACGTCTAGATGCATATAGTGATCTTAGAACTGAACACGTAGATGCATATAGTGATCTTAGAACTGAACACGTATAGATGCATATAGTGATCCTAGAACTGAACACGTATAGATGCATATAGTGATCTTAGAAATGAACACGTATAGATGCATACAGTGATCTTAGAACTGAACACGTATAGATGCATATATTGATCTTAGAAATGAACACGTATAGATGCATATAGTGATCTTAGAACTGAACACGTATAGATGCATATAGTGATCTTAGAACTGAACACGTATAGATGCATATAGTGATCTTAGAACTGAACACGTATAGATGCATATAGTGATCTTAGAACTGAACACGTATAGATGCATACAGGGATCTTAGAACTGAACACGTATAGATGCATACAGTGATCTTAGAACTGAACACGTATAGATGCATATAGTGATCTTAGAACTGAACACGTGTAGATGCATATAGTGATCTTAGAACTGAACACATATAGATGCATACAGTGATCTTAGAACTGAACACGTAGATGCATATAGTGATCTTAGAACTGAACACGTATAGATGCATATAGTGATCCTAGAACTGAACACGTATAGATGCTTATAGTGATCTTAAAACTGAACACGTATAGATGCATATAGTGATCTTAGAACTGAACACGTATAAATGCATATAGTGATCTTAGAACTGAACACGTATAGATGCATATAGTGATCTTAGAACTGAACACGTATAGATGCATACAGTGATCTTAGAACTGAACACGTATAGATGCATACAGTGATCTTAGAACTGAACACGTATAGATGCATATAGTGATCTTAGAACTGAACACGTATAGATGCATACAGTTATCTTAGATCTGAACACGTATAGATGCATACAGGGATCTTAGAACTGAACACGTATAGATGCATACAGTGATCTTAGAACTGGACACGTATAGATGCATACATTTATCTTATATCTGAACACGTATAGATGCATACAGGGATCTTAGGACTGAACACGTATAGATGCATACAGTTATCTTAGAACTGAACACGTATAGATGCATATAGTGATCTTAGATCTGAACACGTGTAGATGCATACAGGGATCTTAGAACTGAACACGTATAGATGCTATAGTAATCTTAGAACTGAACACGTATAGATGCATACAGTGATCTTAGAACTGAACACATATAGATGCATATAGTGACCTTAGAACTGAACACGTATAGATGCATACAGTGATCTTAGAACTGAACACGTATAGATGCATACAGTGATCTTAGAACTGAACACGTATAGATGCATATAGTGATCTTAGAACTGAACACGTAGATGCATATAGTGATCTTAGAACTGAACACGTATAGATGCATATAGTGATCCTAGAACTGAACACGTATAGATGCATATAGTGATCTTAGAACTGAACACGTATAGATGCATATAGTGATCTTAGAACTGAACACGTATAGATGCATACAGTGATCTTAGAACTGAAAACGTATAGATGCATATAGTGATCTTGGAACTGAACACGTATAGATGCATATAGTGATCTTAGAACTGAACACGTATAGATGCATACCGTGATCTTAGAACTGAACACGTATAGATGCATATAGTGATCTTAGAACTGAACACGTATAGATGCATACAGTGATCTTAGAACTGAACACGTATAGATGCATACAGTTATCTTAGATCTGAACACGTATAGATGCATACAGGGATCATAGAACTGAACACGTATAGATGCATACAGTGATCTTAGAACTGAACACGTATAGATGCATATAGTGATCTTAGATCTGAACACGTATAGATGCATACAGGGATCTTAGAACTGAACACGTATAGATACTATAGTGATCTTAGAACTGAACACGTATAGATGCATACAGTGATCTTAGAACTGAACACGTATAGATGCATATAGTGATCTTAGAACTGAACACGTATAGATGCATACAGTGATCTTAGAACTGAACACGTATAGATGCATATAGTGATCTTAGAACTGAACACATATCGATGCATACAGTGATCTTAGAACTGAACACATACAGATGCATACAGTGATCTTAGAACTGAACACGTATAGATGCATATAGTGATCTTAGAACTGAACACGTATAGATGCATATAGTGATCTTAGAACTGAACATGTAGATGCATATAGTGATCTTAGAACTGAACACGTATAGATGCATATAGTGATCCTAGAACTGAACACGTATAGATGCATATAGTGATCTTAGAACTGAACACGTATAGATGCATACAGTGATCTTAGAACTGAACACGTATAGATGCATATATTGATCTTAGAACTGAACACGTATAGATGCATATAGTGATCTTAGAACTGAACACGTATAGATGCATATAGTGATCTTAGAACTGAACACGTATAGATGCATATAGTGATCTTAGAACTGAACACGTATAGATGCATACAGTGATCTTAGAACTGAACACGTACAGATGCATACAGTGATCTTAGAACTGAACACGTATAGATGCATATAGTGATCTTAGAACTGAACACATATAGATGCACATAGTAATCTTAGAACTGAACAGGTATATATGCATACAGTGATCTTATAACTGAACACGTATAGATGCATACAGTGATCTTAGAACTGAACATGTATACATGCATACAGTGATCTTAGAACTGAACACGTATAGATGCATATAGTGATCTTAGAACTGAACACGTATAGATGCATATAGTGATCTTAGAACTGAACACATATAGATGCATACAGTGATCTTAGAACTGAACACGTAGATGCATATAGTGATCTTAGAACTGAATACGTATAGATGCATATTGTGATCCTAGAACTGAACACGTATAGATGCATATAGTGATCTTAGAACTGAACACGTATAGATGCATACAGTGATCTTAGAACTGAACACGTATAGATGCATATAGTGATCTTAGAACTGAACACGTATAGATGCATATAGTGATCTTAGAACTGAACACGTATAGATGCATATAGTGATCTTAGAACTGAACACGTATAGATGCATACAGGGATCTTAGAACTGAACACGTATAGATGCATACAGTGATCTTAGAACTGAACACGTATAGATGCATATAGTGATCTTAGAACTGAACACGTGTAGATGCATATAGTGATCTTAGAACTGAACACATATAGATGCATATAGTAATCTTAGAACTGAACAGGTATATATGCATACAGTGATCTTAGAACTGAACACGTATAGATGCATACAGTGATCTTAGAACTCAACACGTATAGATGCATACAGTGATCTTTGAACTGAACACGTATAGATGCATACAGTGATCTTAGAACTGAACACGTATAGATGCATAAAGTGATCTTTGAACTGAACACGTATAGATGCATACAGTGATCTTAGAACTGAACACGTATAGATGCATAGAGTGATCTTAGAACTGAACACGTATAGATGCATATAGTGATCATAGAACTGAACACGTATAGATGCATATAGTGATCTTAGAACTGAACACATATAGATGCATACAGTGATCTTAGAACTGAACACGTAGATGCATATAGTGATCTTAGAACTGAACACGTATAGATGCATATAGTGATCCTAGAACTGAACACGTATAGATGCTTATAGTGATCTTAGAACTGAACACGTATAGATGCATATAGTGATCTTAGAACTGAACACGTATAAATGCATATAGTGATCTTAGAACTGAACACGTATAGATGCATATAGTGATCTTAGAACTGAACACGTATAGATGCATACAGTGATCTTAGAACTGAACACGTATAGATGCATATAGTGATCTTGGAACTGAACACGTATAGATGCATATAGTGATCTTAGAACTGAACACGTATAGATGCATACAGTGATCTTAGAACTGAACACGTATAGATGCATATAGTGATCTTAGAACTGAACACGTATAGATGCATACAGTTATCTTAGATCTGAACACGTATAGATGCATACAGGGATCTTAGAACTGAACACGTATAGATGCATACAGTGATCTTAGAACTGAACACGTTTAGATGCATACATTTATCTTATATCTGAACACGTATAGATGCATACAGGGATCTTAGAACTGAACACGTATAGATGCATACAGTGATCTTAGAACTGAACACGTATAGTTGCATATAGTGATCTTAGATCTGAACACGTGTAGATGCATACAGGGATCTTAGAACTGAACACGTATAGATGCTATAGTAATCTTAGAACTGAACACGTATAGATGCATATAGTGATCTTAGAACTGAACACGTATAGATGCATACAGTGATCTTAGAACTGAACACGTATAGATGCATATAGTGATCTTGGAACTGAACACGTATAGATGCATATAGTGATCTTAGAACTGAACACGTATAGATGCATACAGTGATCTTAGAACTGAACACGTATAGATGCATATAGTGATCTTAGAACTGAACACGTATAGATGCATACAGTTATCTTAGATCTGAACACGTATAGATGCATACAGGGATCTTAGAACTGAACACGTATAGATGCATACAGTGATCTTAGAACTGAACACGTATAGATGCATACATTTATCTTATATCTGAACACGTATAGATGCATACAGGGATCTTAGGACTGAACACGTATAGATGCATACAGTGATCTTAGAACTGAACACGTATAGATGCATATAGTGATCTTAGATATTGAACACGTGTAGATGCATACAGGGATCTTAGAACTGAACACGTATAGATGCTATAGTAATCTTAGAACTGAACACGTATAGATGCATACAGTGATCTTAGAACTGAACACATATAGATGCATATAGTGACCTTAGAACTGAACACGTATAGATGCATACAGTGATCTTAGAACTGAACACGTATAGATGCATACAGTGATCTTAGAACTGAACACGTATAGATGCATATAGTGATCTTAGAACTGAACACGTAGATGCATATAGTGATCTTAGAACTGAACACGTATAGATGCATATAGTGATCCTAGAACTGAACACGTATAGATGCATATAGTGATCTTAGAACTGAACACGTATAGATGCATATAGTGATCTTAGAACTGAACACGTATAGATGCATACAGTGATCTTAGAACTGAAAACGTATAGATGCATATAGTGATCTTGGAACTGAACACGTATAGATGCATATAGTGATCTTAGAACTGAACACGTATAGATGCATACCGTGATCTTAGAACTGAACACGTATAGATGCATATAGTGATCTTAGAACTGAACACGTATAGATGCATACAGTGATCTTAGAACTGAACACGTATAGATGCATACAGTTATCTTAGATCTGAACACGTATAGATGCATACAGGGATCATAGAACTGAACACGTATAGATGCATACAGTGATCTTAGAACTGAACACGTATAGATGCATATAGTGATCTTAGATCTGAACACGTATAGATGCATACAGGGATCTTAGAACTGAACACGTATAGATGCTATAGTGATCTTAGAACTGAACACGTATAGATGCATACAGTGATCTTAGAACTGAACACGTATAGATGCATATAGTAATCTTAGAACTGAACACGTATAGATGCATACAGTGATCTTAGAACTGAACACGTATAGATGCATATAGTGATCTTAGAACTGAACACATATCGATGCATACAGTGATCTTAGAACTGAACACATACAGATGCATACAGTGATCTTAGAACTGAACACGTATAGATGCATATAGTGATCTTAGAACTGAACACATATAGATGCATATAGTGACCTTAGAACTGAACACGTATAGATGCATACAGTGATCTTAGAACTGAACACGTATAGATGCATACAGTGATCTTAGAACTGAACACGTATAGATGCATATAGTGATCTTAGAACTGAACACGTAGATGCATATAGTGATCTTAGAACTGAACACGTATAGATGCATATAGTGATCCTAGAACTGAACACGTATAGATGCATATAGTGATCTTAGAACTGAACACGTATAGATGCATATAGTGATCTTAGAACTGAACACGTATAGATGCATACAGTGATCTTAGAACTGAAAACGTATAGATGCATATAGTGATCTTGGAACTGAACACGTATAGATGCATATAGTGATCTTAGAACTGAACACGTATAGATGCATACAGTGATCTTAGAACTGAACACGTATAGATGCATATAGTGATCTTAGAACTGAACACGTATAGATGCATACAGTGATCTTAGAACTGAACACGTATAGATGCATACAGTTATCTTAGATCTGAACACGTATAGATGCATACAGGGATCTTAGAACTGAACACGTATAGATGCATACGGTGATCTTAGAACTGAACACGTATAGATGCATATAGTGATCTTAGATCTGAACACGTATAGATGCATACAGGGATCTTAGAACTGAACACGTATAGATGCTATAGTGATCTTAGAACTGAACACGTATAGATGCATACAGGGATCTTAGAACTGAACACGTATAGATGCATATAGTGATCTTAGAACTGAACACGTATAGATGCATATAGTGATCTTAGAACTGAACACATATCGATGCATACAGTGAGTGATCTTAGAACTGAACACATACAGATGCATACAGTGATCTTAGAACTGAACACGTATAGATGCATATAGTGATCTTAGAACTGAACACGTATAGATGCATATAGTGATCTTAGAACTGAACACGTATAGATGCATACAGTGATCTTAGAACTGAACACGTATAGATGCATATAGTGATCTTAGATCTAAACACGTATAGATGCATACAGGGATCTTAGAACTGAAAACGTATAGATGCATACAGTGATCTTAGAACTGAACACGTATAGATGCATATAGTGATCTTAGAACTGAACACGTATAGATGCATATAGTGATCATAGAACTGAACACATATAGATGCATATAGTGATCTTAGAACTGAACACGTATAGATGCATATAGTGATCTTAGAACTGAACACGTATAGATGCATATAGTGATCTTAGAACTGAACACATATAGATGCATATAGTGATCTTAGAACTGAACACGTATAGATGCATACAGTGATCTTAGAACTGAACACGTATAGATGCATATAGTGACCTTAGAACTGAACACGTATAGATGCATACAGTGATCTTAGAACTGAACACGTATAGATGCATACAGTGATCTTAGAACTGAACACGTATAGATGCATATAGTGATCTTAGAACTGAACACGTATAGATGCATATAGTGATCTTAGAACTGAACACGTATAGATGCATATAGTGATCTTAGAACTGAACACGTATAGATGCATACAGGGATCTTAGAACTGAACACGTATAGATGCATACAGTGATCTTAGAACTGAACACGTATAGATGCATATAGTGATCTTAGAACTGAACACGTGTAGATGCATATAGTGATCTTGGAACTGAACACGTATAGATGCATATAGTGATCTTAGAACTGAACACGTATAGATGCATACAGTGATCTTAGAACTGAACACGTATAGATGCATATAGTGATCTTAGAACTGAACACGTATAGATGCATACAGTGATCTTAGAACTGAACACGTATAGATGCATACAGTTATCTTAGATCTGAACACGTATAGATGCATACAGGGATCTTAGAACTGAACACGTATAGATGCATACGGTGATCTTAGAACTGAACACGTATAGATGCATATAGTGATCTTAGATCTGAACACGTATAGATGCATACAGGGATCTTAGAACTGAACACGTATAGATGCTATAGTGATCTTAGAATTGAACACGTATAGATGCATACAGTGATCTTAGAACTGAACACGTATAGATGCATATAGTGATCTTAGAACTGAACACGTATAGATGCATACAGTGATCTTAGAAATGAACACGTATAGATGCATATAGTGATCTTAGAACTGAACACGTATAGATGCATATAGTGATCTTAGAACTGAACACATATCGATGCATACAGTGAGTGATCTTAGAACTGAACACATACAGATGCATACAGTGATCTTAGAACTGAACACGTATAGATGCATATAGTGATCTTAGAACTGAACACGTATAGATGCATATAGTGATCTTAGAACTGAACACGTATAGATGCATACAGTGATCTTAGAACTGAACACGTATAGATGCATATAGTGATCTTAGATCTAAACACGTATAGATGCATACAGGGATCTTAGAACTGAAAACGTATAGATGCATACAGTGATCTTAGAACTGAACACGTATAGATGCATATAGTGATCTTAGAACTGAACACGTATAGATGCATATAGTGATCATAGAACTGAACACATATAGATGCATATAGTGATCTTAGAACTGAACACGTATAGATGCATATAGTGATCTTAGAACTGAACACGTATAGATGCATATAGTGATCTTAGAACTGAACACATATAGATGCATATAGTGATCTTAGAACTGAACACGTATAGATGCATACAGTGATCTTAGAACTGAACACGTATAGATGCATATAGTGACCTAAGAACTGAACACGTATAGATGCATACAGTGATCTTAGAACTGAAAACGTATAGATGCATACAGTGATCTTAGAACTGAACACGTATAGATGCATATAGTGATCTTAGAACTGAACACGTATAGATGCATATAGTGATCTTAGAACTGAACACGTATAGATGCATATAGTGATCTTAGAACTGAACACGTATAGATGCATACAGGGATCTTAGAACTGAACACGTATAGATGCATACAGTGATCTTAGAACTGAACACGTATAGATGCATATAGTGATCTTAGAACTGAACACGTGTAGATGCATATAGTGATCTTAGAACTGAACACATATAGATGCATACAGGGATCTTAGAACTGAACACGTATAGATGCATACAGTGATCTTAGAACTGAACACGTATAGATGCATATAGTGATCTTAGAACTGAACACGTATAGATGCATATAGTGATCTTAGAACTGAACACGTATAGATGCATACAGGGATCTTAGAACTGAACACGTATAGATGCATATAGTGATCTTAGAACTGAACACGTGTAGATGCATATAGTAATCTTAGAACTGAACAGGTATATATGCATACAGTGATCTTAGAACTGAACACGTATAGATGCATACAGTGATCTTAGAACTCAACACGTATAGATGCATACAGCGATCTTTGAACTGAACACGTATAGATGCATACAGTGATCTTAGAACTGAACACGTATAGATGCATACAGTGATCTTTGAACTGAACGCGTATAGATGCATAGAGTGATCTTAGAACTGAACACGTATAGATGCATAGAGTGATCTTAGAACTGAACACGTATAGATGCATATAGTGATCATAGAACTGAACACGTATAGATGCATATAGTGATCTTAGAACTGAACACATATAGATGCATACAGTGATCTTAGAACTGAACACGTAGATGCATATAGTGATCTTAGAACTGAACACGTATATATGCATATAGTGATCCTAGAACTGAACACGTATAGATGCTTATAGTGATCTTAGAACTGAACACGTATAGATGCATATAGTTGTCTTAGAACTGAACACGTATAAATGCATATAGTGATCTTAGAACTGAACACGTATAGATGCATATAGTGATCTTAGAACTGAACACGTATAGATGCATACAGTGATCTTAGAACTGAACACGTATAGATGCATATAGTGATCTTGGAACTGAACACGTATAGATGCATATAGTGATCTTAGAACTGAACACGTATAGATGCATACAGTGATCTTAGAACTGAACACGTATAGATGCATATAGTGATCTTAGAACTGAACACGTATAGATGCATACAGTTATCTTAGATCTGAACACGTATAGATGCATACAGGGATCTTAGAACTGAACACGTATAGATGCATACAGTGATCTTAGAACTGAACACGTATAGATGCATACATTTATCTTATATCTGAACACGTATAGATGCATACAGGGATCTTAGGACTGAACACGTATAGATGCATACAGTGATCTTAGAACTGAACACGTATAGATGCATATAGTGATCTTAGATCTGAACACGTGTAGATGCATACAGGGATCTTAGAACTGAACACGTATAGATGCTATAGTAATCTTAGAACTGAACACGTATAGATGCATACAGTGATCTTAGAACTGAACACATATAGATGCATATAGTGACCTTAGAACTGAACACGTATAGATGCATACAGTGATCTTAGAACTGAACACGTATAGATGCATACAGTGATCTTAGAACTGAACACGTATAGATGCATATAGTGATCTTAGAACTGAACACGTAGATGCATATAGTGATCTTAGAACTGAACACGTATAGATGCATATAGTGATCTTGGAACTGAACACGTATAGATGCATATAGTGATCTTAGAACTGAACACGTATAGATGCATACCGTGATCTTAGAACTGAACACATATAGATGCATATAGTGATCTTAGAACTGAACACGTATAGATGCATATAGTGATCTTAGAACTGAACACGTATAGATGCATATAGTGATCTTAGAACTGAACACATATAGATGCATATAGTGATCTTAGAACTGAACACGTATAGATGCATACAGTGATCTTAGAACTGAACACGTATAGATGCATATAGTGACCTTAGAACTGAGCACGTATAGATGCATACAGTGATCTTAGAACTGAACACGTATAGATGCATACAGTGATCTTAGAACTGAACACGTATAGATGCATATAGTGATCTTAGAACTGAACACGTAGATGCATATAGTGATCTTAGAACTGAACACGTATAGATGCATACAGTGATCCTAGAACTGAACACGTATAGATGCATATAGTGATCTTAGAACTGAACACGTATAGATGCATATAGTGACCTTAGAACTGAACACGTATAGATGCATACAGTGATCTTAGAACTGAACACGTACAGATGCATACCGTGATCTTAGAACTGAACACGTATAGATGCATATAGTGATCTTAGAACTGAACACATATAGATGCACATAGTAATCTTAGAACTGAACAGGTATATATGCATACAGTGATCTTATAACTGAACACGTATAGATGCATACAGTGATCTTAGAACTGAACATGTATACATGCATACAGTGATCTTTGAACTGAACACGAATAGATGCATACAGTGATCTTAGAACTGAACACGTATAGATGCATATAGTGATCTTAGAACTGAACACGTATAGATGCATATAGTGATCTTAGAACTGAACACATATCGATGCATACAGTGAGTGATCTTAGAACTGAACACATACAGATGCATACAGTGATCTTAGAACTGAACACGTATAGATGCATATAGTGATCTTAGAACTGAACACGTATAGATGCATATAGTGATCTTAGAACTGAACACGTATAGATGCATACAGTGATCTTAGAACTGAACACGTATAGATGCATATAGTGATCTTAGATCTAAACACGTATAGATGCATACAGGGATCTTAGAACTGAAAACGTATAGATGCATACAGTGATCTTAGAACTGAACACGTATAGATGCATATAGTGATCTTAGAACTGAACACGTATAGATGCATATAGTGATCTTAGAACTGAACACATATAGATGCATATAGTGATCTTAGAACTGAACACGTATAGATGCATATAGTGATCTTAGAACTGAACACGTATAGATGCATATAGTGATCTTAGAACTGAACACATATAGATGCATATAGTGATCTTAGAACTGAACACGTATAGATGCATACAGTGATCTTAGAACTGAACACGTATAGATGCATATAGTGACCTTAGAACTGAACACGTATAGATGCATACAGTGATCTTAGAACTGAACACGTATAGATGCATACAGTGATCTTAGAACTGAACATGTATACATGCATACAGTGATCTTTGAACTGAACACGAATAGATGCATACAGTGATCTTAGAACTGAACACGTATAGATGCATATAGTGATCTTAGAACTGAACACGTATAGATGCATATAGTGATCTTAGAACTGAACACATATCGATGCATACAGTGAGTGATCTTAGAACTGAACACATACAGATGCATACAGTGATCTTAGAACTGAACACGTATAGATGCATATAGTGATCTTAGAACTGAACACGTATAGATGCATATAGTGATCTTAGAACTGAACACGTATAGATGCATACAGTGATCTTAGAACTGAACACGTATAGATGCATATAGTGATCTTAGATCTAAACACGTATAGATGCATACAGGGATCTTAGAACTGAAAACGTATAGATGCATACAGTGATCTTAGAACTGAACACGTATAGATGCATATAGTGATCTTAGAACTGAACACGTATAGATGCATATAGTGATCTTAGAACTGAACACATATAGATGCATATAGTGATCTTAGAACTGAACACGTATAGATGCATATAGTGATCTTAGAACTGAACACGTATAGATGCATATAGTGATCTTAGAACTGAACACATATAGATGCATATAGTGATCTTAGAACTGAACACGTATAGATGCATACAGTGATCTTAGAACTGAACACGTATAGATGCATATAGTGACCTTAGAACTGAACACGTATAGATGCATACAGTGATCTTAGAACTGAACACGTATAGATGCATACAGTGATCTTAGAACTGAACACGTATAGATGCATATAGTGATCTTAGAACTGAACACGTAGATGCATATAGTGATCTTAGAACTGAACACGTATAGATGCATATAGTGATCCTAGAACTGAACACGTATAGATGCATATAGTGATCTTAGAACTGAACACGTATAGATGCATATAGTGACCTTAGAACTGAACACGTATAGATGCATACAGTGATCTTAGAACTGAACACGTATAGATGCATACAGTGATCTTAGAACTAAACACGTATAGATGCATATAGTGATCTTAGAACTGAACACGTAGATGCATATAGTGATCTTAGAACTGAACACGTATAGATGCATATAGTGATCCTTGAACTGAACACGTATAGATGCATATAGTGATCTTAGAACTGAACACGTATAGATGCATATAGTGATCTTAGAACTGAACACGTATAGATGCATACAGTGATCTTAGAACTGAAAACGTATAGATGCATATAGTGATCTTGGAACTGAACACGTATAGATGCATATAGTGATCTTAGAACTGAACACGTATAGATGCATACAGTGATCTTAGAACTGAACACGTATAGATGCATATAGTGATCTTAGAACTGAACACGTATATATGCATACAGTGATCTTAGAACTGAACACGTATAGATGCATACAGTTATCTTAGATCTGAACACGTATAGATGCATACAGGGATCTTAGAACTGAACACGTATAGATGCATACAGTGATCTTAGAACTGAACACGTATAGATGCATATAGTGATCTTAGATCTGAACACGTATAGATGCATACAGGGATCTTAGAACTGAACACGTATAGATGCTATAGTGATCTTAGAACTGAACACGTATAGATGCATACAGTGATCTTAGAACTGAACACGTATAGATGCATATAGTGATCTTAGAACTGAACACGTATAGATGCATACAGTGATCTTAGAACTGAACACGTATAGATGCATATAGTGATCTTAGAACTGAACACGTATAGAAGCATATAGTGATCTTAGAACTGAACACATATCGATGCATACAGTGATCTTAGAACTGAACACATACAGATGCATACAGTGATCTTAGAACTGAACACGTACAGATGCATATAGTGATCTTAGAACTGAACACGTATAGATGCATATAGTGATCTTAGAACTGAACACGTATAGATGCATACAGTGATCTTAGAACTGAACACGTATAGATGCATATAGTGATCTTAGATCTAAACACGTATAGATGCATACAGGGATCTTAGAACTGAACACGTATAGATGCATATAGTGATCTTAGAACTGAACACGTATAGATGCTATAGTGATCTTAGAACTGAACATGTATAGATGCATACAGTGATCTTAGAACTGA
Source organism: Saccoglossus kowalevskii (assembly GCF_978046115.1). Lineage (NCBI taxonomy): Eukaryota > Metazoa > Hemichordata > Enteropneusta > Harrimaniidae > Saccoglossus > Saccoglossus kowalevskii. The sequence goes on from NC_140646.1 coordinate 3,611,304, forward strand.
ACACGTATAGATGCATATAGTGATCTTAGAACTGAACACGTATAGATGCATACAGTGATCTTAGAACTGAACACGTATAGATGCATATAGTGATCTTAGAACTGAACACGTATAGATGCATATAGTGATCTTAGAACTGAACACATATCGATGCATACAGTGATCTTAGAACTGAACACATACAGATGCAAACAGTGATCTTAGAACTGAACACGTATAGATGCATATAGTGATCTTAGAACTGAACACGTATAGATGCATATAGTGATCTTAGAACTGAACACGTATAGATGCATACAGTGATCTTAGAACTGAACACGTATAGATGCATATAGTGATCTTAGATCTGAACACGTATAGATGCATACAGGGATCTTAGAACTGAAAACGTATAGATGCATACAGTGATCTTAGAACTGAACACGTATAGATGCATATAGTGATCTTAGAACTTAACACGTATAGATGCATATAGTGATCTTAGAACTGAACCCGTATAGATGCATATAGTGATCTTAGAACTGAACACATTTAGATGCACATAGTGATCTTAGAACTGAACAAGTATAGATGCATACAGTGATCTTAGAACTGAACACGTATAGATGCATACAGTGATCTTAGAACTGAACACGTATATATGCATATAGTGATCTTAGAACTGAACACATATAGATGCATAGAGTGATCTTAGAACTGAACACGTATAGATGCATACAGTGATCTTAGAACTGAACACGTATAGATGCATATAGTGACCTTAGAACTGAACACGTATATATGCATACATTGATCTTAGAACTGAACACGTATAGATGCATACAGTGATCTTAGAACTGAACACGTATAGATGCATATAGTGATCTTAGAACTGAACACGTAGATGCATATAGCGATCTTAGAACTGAACACGTATAGATGCATATAGTGATCCTAGAACTGAACACGTATAGATGCATATAGTGATCTTAGAACTGAACACGTATAGATGCATATAGTGATCTTAGAACTGAGCACGTATAGATGCATACAGTGATCTTAGAACTGAACACGTATAGATGCATATAGTGATCTTAGAACTGAACACGTATAGATGCATACAGTGATCTTAGAACTGAACACGTATAGATGCATATAGTGATCTTAGAACTGAACACGTATAGATGCATACAGTGATCTTAGAACTGAACACGTATAGATGCATACAGTTATCTTAGATCTGAACACGTATAGATGCATACAGGGATCTTAGAACTGAACACGTATAGATGCATACAGTGATCTTAGAACTGAACACGTATAGATGCATATAGTGACCTTAGAACTGAACACGTATATATGCATACATTGATCTTAGAACTGAACACGTATAGATGCATACAGTGATCTTAGAACTGAACACGTATAGATGCATATAGTGATCTTAGAACTGAACACGTAGATGCATATAGCGATCTTAGAACTGAACACGTATAGATGCATATAGTGATCCTAGAACTGAACACGTATAGATGCATATAGTGATCTTAGAACTGAACACGTATAGATGCATATAGTGATCTTAGAACTGAACACGTATAGATGCATACAGTGATCTTAGAACTGAACACGTATAGATGCATATAGTGATCTTAGAACTGAACACGTATAGATGCATACAGTGATCTTAGAACTGAACACGTATAGATGCATATAGTGATCTTAGAACTGAACACGTATAGATGCATACAGTGATCTTAGAACTGAACACGTATAGATGCATACAGTTATCTTAGATCTGAACACGTATAGATGCATACAGGGATCTTAGAACTGAACACGTATAGATGCATACAGTGATCTTAGAACTGAACACGTATAGATGCATATAGTGATCTTAGATCTGAAAACGTATAGATGCATACAGGGATCTTAGAACTGAACACGTATAGATGCTATAGTGATCTTAGAACTGAACACGTATAGATGCATACAGTGATCTTAGAACTGAACACGTATAGATGCATATAGTGATCTTAGAACTGAACACGTATAGATGCATACAGTGATCTTAGAACTGAACACGTATAGATGCATATAGTGATATTAGAACTGAACACGTATAGATGCATATAGTGATCTTAGAACTGAACACATATCGATGCATACAGTGATCTTAGAACTGAACACATACAGATGCATACAGTGATCTTAGAACTGAACACGTATAGATGCATATAGTGATCTTAGAACTGAACACGTATAGATGCATATAGTGATCTTAGAACTGAACACGTATAGATGCATACAGTGATCTTAGAACTGAACACGTATAGATGCATATAGTGATCTTAGATCTGAACACGTATAGATGCATACAGGGATGTTAGAACTGAAAACGTATAGATGCATACAGTGATCTTAGAACTGAACACGTATAGATGCATATAGTGATCTTAGAACTTAACACGTATAGATGCATATAGTGAGTGATCTTAGAACTGAACCCGTATAGATGCATATAGTGATCTTAGAACTGAACACATTTAGATGCATATAGTGATCTTAGAACTGAACACGTATAGATGCATACAGTGATCTTAGAACTGAACATGTATAGATGCATATAGTGACCTTAGAACTGAACACGTATAGATGCATACAGTGATCTTAGAACTGAACACGTATATATGCATACAGTGATCTTAGAACTGAACACATATAGATGCATATAGTGATCTTAGAACTGAACACGTATAGATGCATATAGTGATCTTAGAACTGAACACGTATAGATGCATATAGTGATCTTAGAACTGAACACATTTAGATGCATATAGTGATCTTAGAACTGAACACGTATAGATGCATATAGTGATCTTAGAACTGAACACGTATATATGCATATAGCGATCTTAGAACTGAATACGTATAGATGCATATAGTGATCCTAGAACTGAACACGTATAGATGCATATAGTGATCTTAGAACTGAACACGTATAGATGCATATAGTGATCTTAGAACTGAACACGTATAGATGCATACAGTGATCTTAGAACTGAACACGTATAGATGCATATAGTGATCTTAGAACTGAACACGTATAGATGCATACAGTGATCTTAGAACTGAACACGTATAGATGCATATAGTGATCTTAGAACTGAACACGTATAGATGCATACAGTGATCTTAGAACTGAACACGTATAGATGCATACAGTTATCTTAGATCTGAACACGTATAGATGCATACAGGGATCTTAGAACTGAACACGTATAGATGCATATAGTGATCTTAGAACTGAACACGTATAGATGCATATAGTGATCTTAGAACTGAACACATATCGATGCATACAGTGATCTTAGAACTGAACACATACAGATGCATACAGTGATCTTAGAACTGAACACGTATAGATGCATATAGTGATCTTAGAACTGAACACGTATAGATGCATATAGTGATCTTAGAACTGAACACGTATAGATGCATATAGTGATCTTAGAACTGAACACGTATAGATGCATACAGTGATCTTAGAACTGAACACGTATAGATGCATATAGTGATCTTAGAACTGAACACGTATAGATGCATATAGTGATCTTAGAACTGAACACATATCGATGCATACAGTGATCTTAGAACTGAACACATACAGATGCATACAGTGATCTTAGAACTGAACACGTATAGATGCATATAGTGATCTTAGAACTGAACACGTATAGATGCATATAGTGATCTTAGAACTGAACACGTATAGATGCATACAGTGATCTTAGAACTGAACACGTATAGATGCATATAGTGATCTTAGATCTGAACACGTATAGATGCATACAGGGATGTTAGAACTGAAAACGTATAGATGCATACTGTGATCTTAGAACTGAACACGTATAGATGCATATAGTGATCTTAGAACTTAACACGTATAGATGCATATAGTGATCTTAGAACTGAACCCGTATAGATGCATATAGTGATCTTAGAACTGAACACATTTAGATGCATATAGTGATCTTAGAACTGAACACGTATAGATGCATATAGTGATCTTAGAACTGAACACATTTAGATGCATATAGTGATCTTAGAACTGAACACGTATAGATGCATATAGTGATCTTAGAACTGAACACGTATAGATGCATATAGTGACCTTAGAACTGAACACGTATAGATGCATACAGTGATCTTAGAACTGAACACGTATATATGCATACAGTGATCTTAGAACTGAACACGTATAGATGCATATAGTGATCTTAGAACTGAACACGTAGATGCATATAGTGATCTTAGAACTGAACACGTATAGATGCATATAGTGATCCTAGAACTGAACACGTATAGATGCATATAGTGATCTTAGAACTGAACACGTATAGATGCATATAGTGATCTTAGAACTGAACACGTATAGATGCATACAGTGATCTTAGAACTGAACACGTATAGATGCATATAGTGATCTTGGAACTGAACACGTATAGATGCATATAGTGATCTTTGAACTGAACACGTATAGATGCATACAGTGATTTTAGAACTGAACACGTATAGATGCATATAGTGATCTTAGAACTGAACACGTATAGATGCATACAGTGATCTTAGAACTGAACATGTATAGATGCATACAGTTATCTTTGAACTGAACACGTATAGATGCATATAGTGATCTTATATCTGAACACGTATAGATGCATACAGTGATCTTAGAACTGAACACGTATAGATGCATATAGTGATCTTAGAACTGAACACGTATAGATGCATACAGTGATCTTAGAACTGAACACGTATAGATGCATACAGTGATCTTAGAACTGAACACGTATAGATGCATACAGTGATCTTAGAACTGAACACGTATAGATGCATATAGTGATTTTAGAACTGAACACGTAGATGCATATAGTGATCTTAGAACTGAACACGTATAGATGCATATAGTGATCCTAGAACTGAACACGTATAGATGCATATAGTGATCTTAGAACTGAACACGAATAGATGCATATAGTGATCTTAGAACTGAACACGTATAGATGCATACAGTGATCTTAGAACTGAACACGTATAGATGCATATAGTGATCTTAGAATTGAACACGTATAGATGCATACAGTGATCTTAGAACTGAACACGTATAGATGCATATAGTGATCTTAGAACTGAACACGTATAGATGCATATAGTGATCTTAGAACTGAACACGTATAGATGCATATAGTGATCTTAGAACTGAACACGTATAGATGCATACAGTGATCTTAGAACTGAACACGTATAGATGCATATAGTGATCTTAGATCTGAACACGTATAGATGCATACAGGGATCTTAGAACTGAAAACGTATAGATGCATACAGTGATCTTAGAACTGAACACGTATAGATGCATATAGTGATCTTAGAACTGAACACGTATAGATGCATCTAGTGATCTTAGAACTGAACACATATAGATGCATATAGTGATCTTAGAACTGAACACGTATAGATGCATATAGTGATCTTAGAACTGAACACGTATAGATGAATATAGTGATCTTAGAACTGAACACATATAGATGCATATAGTGATCTTAGAACTGAACACGTATAGATGCATATAGTGATCCTAGAACTGAACACGTATAGATGCATATAGTGATCTTAGAACTGAACACGTATAGATGCATACAGTGATCTTAGAACTGAAAACGTATAGATGCATATAGTAATCTTAGAACTGAACACGTATAGATGCATACAGTGATCTTAGAACTGAACACGTATAGATGCATACAGTGATCTTAGAACTGAACACGTATAGATGCATACAGGGATCTTAGAACTGAACACGTATAGATGCATACAGTGATCTTAGAACTGAACACGTATAGATGCATATAGTGATCTTAGATCTGAACACGTATAGATGCATACAGGGATCTTAGAACTGAACACGTATAGATGCTAGTGTGATCTTAGAACTGAACACGTATAGATGCATATAGTGATCTTATATCTGAACACGTATAGATGCATACAGTGATCTTAGAACTGAACACGTATAGATGCATATAGTGATCTTAGAACTGAATACGTATAGATGCATACAGTGATCTTAGAACTGAACACGTATAGATGCATACAGTGATCTTAGAACTGAACACGTATAGATGCATACAGTGATCTTAGAACTGAACACGTATAGATGCATATAGTGATTTTAGAACTGAACACGTAGATGCATATAGTGATCTTAGAACTGAACACGTATAGATGCATATAGTGATCCTAGAACTGAACACGTATAGATGCATATAGTGATCTTAGAACTGAACACGTATAGATGCATATAGTGATCTTAGAACTGAACACGTATAGATGCATACGGTGATCTTAGAACTGAACACATATAGATGCATATAGTGATCTTAGAATTGAACACGTATAGATGCATACAGTGATCTTAGAACTGAACACGTATAGATGCATATAGTGACCTTAGAACTGAACACATATAGATGCATATAGTGATCTTAGAACTGAACACGTATAGATGCATATAGTGATCTTAGAACTGAACACGTATAGATGCATACAGTGATCTTAGAACTGAACACGTATAGATGCATATAGTGATCTTAGATCTGAACACGTATAGATGCATACAGGGATCTTAGAACTGAAAACGTATAGATGCATACAGTGATCTTAGAACTGAACACGTATAGATGCATATAGTGATCTTAGAACTGAACACGTATAGATGCATCTAGTGATCTTAGAACTGAACACATATAGATGCATATAGTGATCATAGAACTGAACACGTATAGATGCATATAGTGATCTTAGAACTGAACACGTATAGATGCATATAGTGATCTTAGAACTGAACACATATAGATGCATACAGTGATCTTAGAACTGAACACGTATAGATGCATACAGTGATCTTAGATCTGAACACGTATAGATGCATACAGGGATCTTAGAACTGAACACGTATAGATGCTATAGTGATCTTAGAACTTAACACGTATAGATGCATACAGTGATCTTAGAACTGAACACATATCGATGCATACAGTGATCTTAGAACTGAACACATACAGATGCATACAGTGATCTTAGAACTAAACACGTATAGATGCATATAGTGAACTTGGAACTGAACACGTATAGATGCATATAGTGATCTTAGAACTGAACACGTATAGATGCATACAGTGATCTTAGAACTGAACACGTATAGATGCATATAGTGATTTTAGAACTGAACACGTATAGATGCATACAGTGATCTTAGAACTGAACATGTATAGATGCATACAGTTATCTTAGAACTGAACACGTATAGATGCATATAGTGATCTTATATCTGAACACGTATAGATGCATACAGTGATCTTAGAACTGAACACGTATAGATGCATATAGTGATCTTAGAACTGAACACGTATATGATGCATACAGTGATCTTAGAACTGAACACGTATAGATGCATACAGTGATCTTAGAACTGAACACATATCGATGCATACAGTGATCTTAGAACTGAACACATACAGATGCATACAGTGATCTTAGAACTAAACACGTATAGATGCATATAGTGAACTTGGAACTGAACACGTATAGATGCATATAGTGATCTTAGAACTGAACACGTATAGATGCATACAGTGATCTTAGAACTGAACACGTATATATGCATATAGTGATCTTAGAACTGAACACGTATAGATGCATACAGTGATCTTAGAACTGAACATGTATAGATGCATACAGTTATCTTAGAACTGAACACGTATAGATGCATATAGTGATCTTATATCTGAACACGTATAGATGCATACAGTGATCTTAGAACTGAACACGTATAGATGCATATAGTGATCTTAGAACTGAACACGTATAGATGCATACAGTGATCTTAGAACTGAACACGTATAGATGCATACAGTGATCTTAGAACTGAACACGTATAGATGCATACAGTGATCTTAGAACTGAACACGTATAGATGCATATAGTGATTTTAGAACTGAACACGTAGATGCATATAGTGACCTTAGAACTGAACACGTATAGATGCATATAGTGATCCTAGAACTGAACATGTATAGATGCATATAGTGATCTTAGAACTGAACACGTATAGATGCATATAGTGATCTTAGAACTGAACACGTATAGATGCATACAGTGATCTTAGAACTGAACACGTATAGATGCATATAGTGATCCTAGAACTGAACACGTATAGATGCATATAGTGATCTTAGAACTGAACACGTATAGATGCATATAGTGATCTTAGAACTGAACACGTATAGATGCATACAGTGATCTTAGAACTGAACACGTATAGATGCATATAGTGATCTTAGAATTGAACACGTATAGATGCATACAGTGATCTTAGAACTGAACACGTATAGATGCATATAGTGATCTTAGAACTTAACACGTATAGATGCATATAGTGATCTTAGAACTGAACCCGTATAGATGCATATAGTGATCTTAGAACTGAACACATTTAGATGCATATAGTGATCTTAGAACTGAACACGTATAGATGCATATAGTGATCTTAGAACTGAACACATTTAGATGCATATAGTGATCTTAGAACTGAACACGTATAGATGCATATAGTGATCTTAGAACTGAACACGTATAGATGCATATAGTGACCTTAGAACTGAACACGTATAGATGCATACAGTGATCTTAGAACTGAACACGTATATATGCATACAGTGATCTTAGAACTGAACACGTATAGATGCATATAGTGATCTTAGAACTGAACACGTAGATGCATATAGTGATCTTAGAACTGAACACGTATAGATGCATATAGTGATCCTAGAACTGAACACGTATAGATGCATATAGTGATCTTAGAACTGAACACGTATAGATGCATATAGTGATCTTAGAACTGAACACGTATAGATGCATACAGTGATCTTAGAACTGAACACGTATAGATGCATATAGTGATCTTGGAACTGAACACGTATAGATGCATATAGTGATCTTTGAACTGAACACGTATAGATGCATACAGTGATTTTAGAACTGAACACGTATAGATGCATATAGTGATCTTAGAACTGAACACGTATAGATGCATACAGTGATCTTAGAACTGAACATGTATAGATGCATACAGTTATCTTTGAACTGAACACGTATAGATGCATATAGTGATCTTATATCTGAACACGTATAGATGCATACAGTGATCTTAGAACTGAACACGTATAGATGCATATAGTGATCTTAGAACTGAACACGTATAGATGCATACAGTGATCTTAGAACTGAACACGTATAGATGCATACAGTGATCTTAGAACTGAACACGTATAGATGCATACAGTGATCTTAGAACTGAACACGTATAGATGCATATAGTGATTTTAGAACTGAACACGTAGATGCATATAGTGATCTTAGAACTGAACACGTATAGATGCATATAGTGATCCTAGAACTGAACACGTATAGATGCATATAGTGATCTTAGAACTGAACACGAATAGATGCATATAGTGATCTTAGAACTGAACACGTATAGATGCATACAGTGATCTTAGAACTGAACACGTATAGATGCATATAGTGATCTTAGAATTGAACACGTATAGATGCATACAGTGATCTTAGAACTGAACACGTATAGATGCATATAGTGATCTTAGAACTGAACACGTATAGATGCATATAGTGATCTTAGAACTGAACACGTATAGATGCATATAGTGATCTTAGAACTGAACACGTATAGATGCATACAGTGATCTTAGAACTGAACACGTATAGATGCATATAGTGATCTTAGATCTGAACACGTATAGATGCATACAGGGATCTTAGAACTGAAAACGTATAGATGCATACAGTGATCTTAGAACTGAACACGTATAGATGCATATAGTGATCTTAGAACTGAACACGTATAGATGCATCTAGTGATCTTAGAACTGAACACATATAGATGCATATAGTGATCTTAGAACTGAACACGTATAGATGCATATAGTGATCTTAGAACTGAACACGTATAGATGAATATAGTGATCTTAGAACTGAACACATATAGATGCATATAGTGATCTTAGAACTGAACACGTATAGATGCATATAGTGATCCTAGAACTGAACACGTATAGATGCATATAGTGATCTTAGAACTGAACACGTATAGATGCATACAGTGATCTTAGAACTGAAAACGTATAGATGCATATAGTAATCTTAGAACTGAACACGTATAGATGCATACAGTGATCTTAGAACTGAACACGTATAGATGCATACAGTGATCTTAGAACTGAACACGTATAGATGCATACAGGGATCTTAGAACTGAACACGTATAGATGCATACAGTGATCTTAGAACTGAACACGTATAGATGCATATAGTGATCTTAGATCTGAACACGTATAGATGCATACAGGGATCTTAGAACTGAACACGTATAGATGCTAGTGTGATCTTAGAACTGAACACGTATAGATGCATATAGTGATCTTATATCTGAACACGTATAGATGCATACAGTGATCTTAGAACTGAACACGTATAGATGCATATAGTGATCTTAGAACTGAATACGTATAGATGCATACAGTGATCTTAGAACTGAACACGTATAGATGCATACAGTGATCTTAGAACTGAACACGTATAGATGCATACAGTGATCTTAGAACTGAACACGTATAGATGCATATAGTGATTTTAGAACTGAACACGTAGATGCATATAGTGATCTTAGAACTGAACACGTATAGATGCATATAGTGATCCTAGAACTGAACACGTATAGATGCATATAGTGATCTTAGAACTGAACACGTATAGATGCATATAGTGATCTTAGAACTGAACACGTATAGATGCATACGGTGATCTTAGAACTGAACACATATAGATGCATATAGTGATCTTAGAATTGAACACGTATAGATGCATACAGTGATCTTAGAACTGAACACGTATAGATGCATATAGTGATCTTAGAACTGAACACATATAGATGCATATAGTGATCTTAGAACTGAACACGTATAGATGCATATAGTGATCTTAGAACTGAACACGTATAGATGCATACAGTGATCTTAGAACTGAACACGTATAGATGCATATAGTGATCTTAGATCTGAACACGTATAGATGCATACAGGGATCTTAGAACTGAAAACGTATAGATGCATACAGTGATCTTAGAACTGAACACGTATAGATGCATATAGTGATCTTAGAACTGAACACGTATAGATGCATCTAGTGATCTTAGAACTGAACACATATAGATGCATATAGTGATCATAGAACTGAACACGTATAGATGCATATAGTGATCTTAGAACTGAACACGTATAGATGCATATAGTGATCTTAGAACTGAACACATATAGATGCATACAGTGATCTTAGAACTGAACACGTATAGATGCATACAGTGATCTTAGATCTGAACACGTATAGATGCATACAGGGATCTTAGAACTGAACACGTATAGATGCTATAGTGATCTTAGAACTTAACACGTATAGATGCATACAGTGATCTTAGAACTGAACACATATCGATGCATACAGTGATCTTAGAACTGAACACATACAGATGCATACAGTGATCTTAGAACTAAACACGTATAGATGCATATAGTGAACTTGGAACTGAACACGTATAGATGCATATAGTGATCTTAGAACTGAACACGTATAGATGCATACAGTGATCTTAGAACTGAACACGTATAGATGCATATAGTGATCTTAGAACTGAACACGTATAGATGCATACAGTGATCTTAGAACTGAACATGTATAGATGCATACAGTTATCTTAGAACTGAACACGTATAGATGCATATAGTGATCTTATATCTGAACACGTATAGATGCATACAGTGATCTTAGAACTGAACACGTATAGATGCATATAGTGATCTTAGAACTGAACACGTATATGATGCATACAGTGATCTTAGAACTGAACACGTATAGATGCATACAGTGATCTTAGAACTGAACACATATCGATGCATACAGTGATCTTAGAACTGAACACATACAGATGCATACAGTGATCTTAGAACTAAACACGTATAGATGCATATAGTGAACTTGGAACTGAACACGTATAGATGCATATAGTGATCTTAGAACTGAACACGTATAGATGCATACAGTGATCTTAGAACTGAACACGTATATATGCATATAGTGATCTTAGAACTGAACACGTATAGATGCATACAGTGATCTTAGAACTGAACATGTATAGATGCATACAGTTATCTTAGAACTGAACACGTATAGATGCATATAGTGATCTTATATCTGAACACGTATAGATGCATACAGTGATCTTAGAACTGAACACGTATAGATGCATATAGTGATCTTAGAACTGAACACGTATAGATGCATACAGTGATCTTAGAACTGAACACGTATAGATGCATACAGTGATCTTAGAACTGAACACGTATAGATGCATACAGTGATCTTAGAACTGAACACGTATAGATGCATATAGTGATTTTAGAACTGAACACGTAGATGCATATAGTGACCTTAGAACTGAACACGTATAGATGCATATAGTGATCCTAGAACTGAACATGTATAGATGCATATAGTGATCTTAGAACTGAACACGTATAGATGCATATAGTGATCTTAGAACTGAACACGTATAGATGCATACAGTGATCTTAGAACTGAACACGTATAGATGCATATAGTGATCCTAGAACTGAACACGTATAGATGCATATAGTGATCTTAGAACTGAACACGTATAGATGCATATAGTGATCTTAGAACTGAACACGTATAGATGCATACAGTGATCTTAGAACTGAACACGTATAGATGCATATAGTGATCTTAGAATTGAACACGTATAGATGCATACAGTGATCTTAGAACTGAACACGTATAGATGCATATAGTGATCTTAGAACTGAACACGTATAGATGCATATAGTGATCTTAGAACTGAACACGTATAGATGCATATAGTGATCTTAGAACTGAACACGTATAGATGCATACAGTGATCTTAGAACTGAACACGTATAGATGCATATAGTGATCTTAGATCTGAACACGTATAGATGCATACAGGGATCTTAGAACTGAAAACGTATAGATGCATACAGTGATCTTAGAACTGAACACGTATAGATGCATATAGTGATCTTAGAACTGAACACGTATTGATGCATCTAGTGATCTTAGAACTGAACACATATAGATGCATATAGTGATCTTAGAACTGAACACGTATAGATGCATATAGTGATCTTAGAACTGAACACGTATAGATGCATATAGTGATCTTAGAACTGAACACATATAGATGCATATAGTGATCTTAGAACTGAACACGTATAGATGCATACAGTGATCTTAGAACTGAACACGTATAGATGCATATAGTGACCTTAGAACTGAACACGTATAGATGCATACAGTGATCTTAGAACTGAACACGTATAGATGCATACAGTGATCTTAGAACTGAACACGTATAGATGCATATAGTGATCTTAGAACTGAACACGTAGATGCATATAGTGATCTTAGAACTGAACACGTATAGATGCATATAGTGATCCTAGAACTGAACACGTATAGATGCATATAGTGATCTTAGAACTGAACACGTATAGATGCATATAGTGATCTTAGAACTGAACACGTATAGATGCATACAGTGATCTTAGAACTGAACACATATAGATGCATATAGTGATCTTAGAACTGAACACGTATAGATGCATACAGTGATCTTAGAACTGAACACGTATAGATGCATATAGTGATCTTAGAACTGAACACGTATAGATGCATACAGTGATCTTAGAACTGAACACGTATAGATGCATACAGTGATCTTAGAACTGAACACGTATAGATGCATACAGGGATCTTAGAACTGAACACGTATAGATGCATACAGTGATCTTAGAACTGAACACGTATAGATGCATATAGTGATCTTAGAACTGAACACGTATAGATGCATACAGTGATCTTAGAACTGAACACGTATAGATGCATACAGTGATCTAAGAACTGAACACGTATAGATGCATACAGTGATCTTAGAACTGAACACGTATAGATGCATATAGTGATTTTAGAACTGAACACGTAGATGCATATAGTGATCTTAGAACTGAACACGTATAGATGCATATAGTGATCCTAGAACTGAACACGTATAGATGCATATAGTGATCTTAGAACTGAACACGTATAGATGCATATAGTGATCTTAGAACTGAACACGTATAGATGCATACAGTGATCTTAGAACTGAACACGTATAGATGCATATAGTGATCTTAGAATTGAACACGTATAGATGCATACAGTGATCTTAGAACTGAACACGTATAGATGCATATAGTGATCTTAGAACTGAACACGTATAGATGCATATAGTGATCTTAGAACTGAACACGTATAGATGCATATAGTGATCTTAGAACTGAACACGTATAGATGCATACAGTGATCTTAGAACTGAACACGTATAGATGCATATAGTGATCTTAGATCTGAACACGTATAGATGCATACAGGGATCTTAGAACTGAAAACGTATAGATGCATACAGTGATCTTAGAACTGAACACGTATAGATGCATATAGTGATCTTAGAACTGAACACGTATAGATGCATCTAGTGATCTTAGAACTGAACACATATAGATGCATATAGTGATCATAGAACTGAACACGTATAGATGCATATAGTGATCTTAGAACTGAACACGTATAGATGCATATAGTGATCTTAGAACTGAACACATATAGATGCATACAGTGATCTTAGAACTGAACACGTATAGATGCATACAGTGATCTTAGATCTGAACACGTATAGATGCATACAGGGATCTTAGAACTGAACACGTATAGATGCTATAGTGATCTTAGAACTGAACACGTATAGATGCATACAGTGATCTTAGAACTGAACACATATCGATGCATACAGTGATCTTAGAACTGAACACATACAGATGCATACAGTGATCTTAGAACTAAACACGTATAGATGCATATAGTGAACTTGGAACTGAACACGTATAGATGCATATAGTGATCTTAGAACTGAACACGTATAGATGCATACAGTGATCTTAGAACTGAACATGTATAGATGCATACAGTTATCTTAGAACTGAACACGTATAGATGCATATAGTGATCTTATATCTGAACACGTATAGATGCATACAGTGATCTTAGAACTGAACACGTATAGATGCATATAGTGATCTTAGAACTGAACACGTATAGATGCATACAGTGATCTTAGAACTGAACACGTATAGATGCATACAGTGATCTTAGAACTGAACACATATCGATGCATACAGTGATCTTAGAACTGAACACATACAGATGCATACAGTGATCTTAGAACTAAACACGTATAGATGCATATAGTGAACTTGGAACTGAACACGTATAGATGCATATAGTGATCTTAGAACTGAACACGTATAGATGCATACAGTGATGTTAGAACTGAACACGTATAGATGCATATAGTGATCTTAGAACTGAACACGTATAGATGCATACAGTGATCTTAGAACTGAACATGTATAGATGCATACAGTTATCTTAGAACTGAACACGTATAGATGCATATAGTGATCTTATATCTGAACACGTATAGATGCATACAGTGATCTTAGAACTGAACACGTATAGATGCATATAGTGATCTTAGAACTGAACACGTATAGATGCATACAGTGATCTTAGAACTGAACACGTATAGATGCATACAGTGATCTTAGAACTGAACACGTATAGATGCATACAGTGATCTTAGAACTGAACACGTATAGATGCATATAGTGATTTTAGAACTGAACACGTAGATGCATATAGTGATCTTAGAACTGAACACGTATAGATGCATATAGTGATCCTAGAACTGAACACGTACAGATGCATATAGTGATCTTAGAACTGAACACGTATAGATGCATATAGTGATCTTAGAACTGAACACGTATAGATGCATACAGTGATCTTAGAACTGAACACGTATAGATGCATATAGTGATCTTAGAATTGAACACGTATAGATGCATACAGTGATCTTAGAACTGAACACGTATAGATGCATATAGTGATCTTAGAACTGAACACGTATAGATGCATATAGTGATCTTAGAACTGAACACGTATAGATGCATATAGTGATCTTAGAACTGAACACGTATAGATGCATACAGTGATCTTAGAACTGAACACGTATAGATGCATATAGTGATCTTAGATCTGAACACGTATAGATGCATACAGGGATCTTAGAACTGAAAACGTATAGATGCATACAGTGATCTTAGAACTGAACACGTATAGATGCATATAGTGATCTTAGAACTGAACACGTATAGATGCATCTAGTGATCTTAGAACTGAACACATATAGATGCATATAGTGATCATAGAACTGAACACGTATAGATGCATATAGTGATCTTAGAACTGAACACGTATAGATGCATATAGTGATCTTAGAACTGAACACGTATAGATGCATATAGTGATCTTAGAACTGAACACGTATAGATGCATACAGTGATCTTAGAACTGAACACGTATAGATGCATATAGTGATCCTAGAACTGAACACGTATAGATGCATATAGTGATCTTAGAACTGAACACGTATAGATGCATATAGTGATCTTAGAACTGAACACGTATAGATGCATACAGTGATCTTAGAACTGAACACGTATAGATGCATATAGTGATCTTAGAATTGAACACGTATAGATGCATACAGTGATCTTAGAACTGAACACGTATAGATGCATATAGTGATCTTAGAACTGAACACGTATAGATGCATATAGTGATCTTAGAACTGAACACGTATAGATGCATATAGTGATCTTAGAACTGAACACGTATAGATGCATACAGTGATCTTAGAACTGAACACGTATAGATGCATATAGTGATCTTAGATCTGAACACGTATAGATGCATACAGGGATCTTAGAACTGAAAACGTATAGATGCATACAGTGATCTTAGAACTGAACACGTATAGATGCATATAGTGATCTTAGAACTGAACACGTATTGATGCATCTAGTGATCTTAGAACTGAACACATATAGATGCATATAGTGATCTTAGAACTGAACACGTATAGATGCATATAGTGATCTTAGAACTGAACACGTATAGATGCATATAGTGATCTTAGAACTGAACACATATAGATGCATATAGTGATCTTAGAACTGAACACGTATAGATGCATACAGTGATCTTAGAACTGAACACGTATAGATGCATATAGTGACCTTAGAACTGAACACGTATAGATGCATACAGTGATCTTAGAACTGAACACGTATAGATGCATACAGTGATCTTAGAACTGAACACGTATAGATGCATATAGTGATCTTAGAACTGAACACGTAGATGCATATAGTGATCTTAGAACTGAACACGTATATATGCATATAGTGATCCTAGAACTGAACACGTATAGATGCATATAGTGATCTTAGAACTGAACACGTATAGATGCATATAGTGATCTTAGAACTGAACACGTATAGATGCATACAGTGATCTTAGAACTGAACACATATAGATGCATATAGTGATCTTAGAACTGAACACGTATAGATGCATACAGTGAACTTAGAACTGAACACGTATAGATGCATATAGTGATCTTAGAACTGAACACGTATAGATGCATACAGTGATCTTAGAACTGAACACGTATAGATGCATACAGTGATCTTAGAACTGAACACGTATAGATGCATACAGGGATCTTAGAACTGAACACGTATAGATGCATACAGTGATCTTAGAACTGAACACGTATAGATGCATATAGTGATCTTAGAACTGAACACGTATAGATGCATACAGTGATCTTAGAACTGAACACGTATAGATGCATACAGTGATCTTAGAACTGAACACGTATAGATGCATACAGTGATCTTAGAACTGAACACGTATAGATGCATATAGTGATTTTAGAACTGAACACGTAGATGCATATAGTGATCTTAGAACTGAACACGTATAGATGCATATAGTGATCCTAGAACTGAACACGTATAGATGCATATAGTGATCTTAGAACTGAACACGTATAGATGCATATAGTGATCTTAGAACTGAACACGTATAGATGCATATAGTGATCTTAGAATTGAACACGTATAGATGCATACAGTGATCTTAGAACTGTACACGTATAGATGCATATAGTGATCTTAGAACTGAACACGTATAGATGCATATAGTGATCTTAGAACTGAACACGTATAGATGCATATAGTGATCTTAGAACTGAACACGTATAGATGCATACAGTGATCTTAGAACTGAACACGTATAGATGCATATAGTGATCTTAGATCTGAACACGTATAGATGCATACAGGGATCTTAGAACTGAAAACGTATAGATGCATACAGTGATCTTAGAACTGAACACGTATAGATGCATATAGTGATCTTAGAACTGAACACGTATAGATGCATCTAGTGATCTTAGAACTGAACACATATAGATGCATATAGTGATCATAGAACTGAACACGTATAGATGCATATAGTGATCTTAGAACTGAACACGTATAGATGCATATAGTGATCTTAGAACTGAACACATATAGATGCATACAGTGATCTTAGAACTGAACACGTATAGATGCATACAGTGATCTTAGATCTGAACACGTATAGATGCATACAGGGATCTTAGAACTGAACACGTATAGATGCTATAGTGATCTTAGAACTGAACACGTATAGATGCATACAGTGATCTTAGAACTGAACACATATCGATGCATACAGTGATCTTAGAACTGAACACATACAGATGCATACAGTGATCTTAGAACTAAACACGTATAGATGCATATAGTGAACTTGGAACTGAACACGTATAGATGCATATAGTGATCTTAGAACTGAACACGTATAGATGCATACAGTGATCTTAGAACTGAACATGTATAGATGCATACAGTTATCTTAGAACTGAACACGTATAGATGCATATAGTGATCTTATATCTGAACACGTATAGATGCATACAGTGATCTTAGAACTGAACACGTATAGATGCATATAGTGATCTTAGAACTGAACACGTATAGATGCATACAGTGATCTTAGAACTGAACACGTATAGATGCATACAGTGATCTTAGAACTGAACACATATCGATGCATACAGTGATCTTAGAACTGAACACATACAGATGCATACAGTGATCTTAGAACTAAACACGTATAGATGCATATAGTGAACTTGGAACTGAACACGTATAGATGCATATAGTGATCTTAGAACTGAACACGTATAGATGCATACAGTGATGTTAGAACTGAACACGTATAGATGCATATAGTGATCTTAGAACTGAACACGTATAGATGCATACAGTGATCTTAGAACTGAACATGTATAGATGCATACAGTTATCTTAGAACTGAACACGTATAGATGCATATAGTGATCTTATATCTGAACACGTATAGATGCATATAGTGATTTTAGAACTGAACACGTAGATGCATATAGTGATCTTAGAACTGAAGACGTATAGATGCATATAGTGATCCTAGAACTGAACACGTATAGATGCATATAGTGATCTTAGAACTGAACACGTATAGATGCATATAGTGATCTTAGAACTGAACACGTATAGATGCATACAGTGATCTTAGAACTGAACACGTATAGATGCATATAGTGATCTTAGAATTGAACACGTATAGATGCATACAGTGATCTTAGAACTGAACACGTATAGATGCATATAGTGATCTTAGAACTGAACACGTATAGATGCATATAGTGATCTTAGAACTGAACACGTATAGATGCATATAGTGATCTTAGAACTGAACAGGTATAGATGCATACAGTGATCTTAGAACTGAACACGTATAGATGCATATAGTGATCTTAGATCTGAACACGTATAGATGCATACAGGGATCTTAGAACTGAAAACGTATAGATGCATACAGTGATCTTAGAACTGAACACGTATAGATGCATATAGTGATCTTAGAACTGAACACGTATAGATGCATCTAGTGATCTTAGAACTGAACACATATAGATGCATATAGTGATCATAGAACTGAACACGTATAGATGCATATAGTGATCTTAGAACTGAACACGTATAGATGCATATAGTGATCTTAGAACTGAACACATATAGATGCATATAGTGATCTTAGAACTGAACACGTATAGATGCATACAGTGATCTTAGAACTGAACACGTATAGATGCATATAGTGACCTTAGAACTGAACACGTATAGATGCATACAGTGATCTTAGAACTGAACACGTATAGATGCATACAGTGATCT
The DNA here is from genome assembly GCF_978046115.1 of Saccoglossus kowalevskii. NCBI lineage: Eukaryota > Metazoa > Hemichordata > Enteropneusta > Harrimaniidae > Saccoglossus > Saccoglossus kowalevskii. The sequence continues at coordinate 3,631,772 of NC_140646.1, forward strand.
TAGAACTGAACACGTATAGATGCATATAGTGATCTTAGAACTGAACACGTAGATGCATATAGTGATCTTAGAACTGAACACGTATAGATGCATATAGTGATCCTAGAACTGAACACGTATAGATGCATATAGTGATCTTAGAACTGAACACGTATAGATGCATACAGTGATCTTAGAACTGAACACGTATAGATGCATATAGTGATTTTAGAACTGAACACGTAGATGCATATAGTGATCTTAGAACTGAACACGTATAGATGCATATAGTGATCCTAGAACTGAACACGTATAGATGCATATAGTGATCTTAGAACTGAACACGTATAGATGCATATAGTGATCTTAGAACTGAACACGTATAGATGCATACAGTGATCTTAGAACTGAACACGTATAGATGCATATAGTGATCTTAGAATTGAACACGTATAGATGCATACAGTGATCTTAGAACTGAACACGTATAGATGCATATAGTGATCTTAGAACTGAACACGTATAGATGCATATAGTGATCTTAGAACTGAACACGTATAGATGCATATAGTGATCTTAGAACTGAACACGTATAGATGCATACAGTGATCTTAGAACTGAACACGTATAGATGCATATAGTGATCTTAGATCTGAACACGTATAGATGCATACAGGGATCTTAGAACTGAAAACGTATAGATGCATACAGTGATCTTAGAACTGAACACGTATAGATGCATATAGTGATCTTAGAACTGAACACGTATATATGCATACAGTGATCTTAGAACTGAACACGTACAGATGCATATAGTGATCTTAGAACTGAACACGTATAGATGCATACAGTGATCTTAGAACTGAACACGTATAGATGCATACAGTTATCTTAGATCTGAACACGTATATATGCATACAGGGATCTTAGAACTGAACACGTATAGATGCATACAGTGATCTTAGAACTGAACACGTATAGATGCATATAGTGATCTTAGATCTGAACACGTATAGATGCATACAGGGATCTTAGAACTGAACACGTATAGATGCTATAGTGATCTTAGAACTGAACACGTATAGATGCATACAGTGATCTTAGAACTGAACACATATCGATGCATACAGTGATCTTAGAACTGAACACATACAGATGCATACAGTGATCTTAGAACTGAACACGTATAGATGCATATAGTGATCTTAGAACTGAACACGTATAGATGCATATAGTGATCTTAGAACTGAACACGTATAGATGCATACAGTGATCTTAGAACTGAACACGTATAGATGCATATAGTGATCTTAGATCTGAACACGTGTAGATGCATACAGGGATCTTAGAACTGAACACGTATAGATGCTATAGTAATCTTAGAACTGAACACGTATAGATGCATACAGTGATCTTAGAACTGAACACATATAGATGCATATAGTGACCTTAGAACTGAACACGTATAGATGCATACAGTGATCTTAGAACTGAACACGTATAGATGCATACAGTGATCTTAGAACTGAACACGTATAGATGCATATAGTGATCTTAGAACTGAACACGTAGATGCATATAGTGATCTTAGAACTGAACACGTATATATGCATATAGTGATCCTAGAACTGAACACGTATAGATGCATATAGTGATCTTAGAACTGAACACGTATAGATGCATATAGTGATCTTAGAACTGAACATGTATAGATGCATACAGTGATCTTAGAACTGAACACGTATAGATGCATATAGTGATCTTGGAACTGAACACGTATAGATGCATATAGTGATCTTAGAACTGAACACGTATAGATGCATACAGTGATCTTAGAACTGAACACGTATACACGTATAGATGCATATAGTGATCTTAGAACTGAACACGTATAGATGCATACAGTGATCTTAGAACTGAACACGTATAGATGCATACAGTTATCTTAGATCTGAACACGTATAGATGCATACAGGGATCTTAGAACTAAACACGTATAGATGCATACAGTGATCCTCGAACTGAACACGTATAGATGCATATAGTGATCTTAGATCTGAACACGTATAGATGCATACAGGAATCTTAGAACTGAACACGTATAGATGCTATAGTGATCTTAGAACTGAACACGTATAGATGCATACAGTGATCTTAGAACTGAACACGTAAAGATGCATATAGTGATTTTAGAACTGAACACGTATAGATGCATACAGTGATCTTAGAACTGAACACGTATAGATGCATATAGTGATCTTAGAACTGAACACGTATAGATGCATATAGTGATCTTAGAACTGAACACGTATAGATGCATATAGTGACCTTAGAACTGAACACGTATAGATGCATACTGTGATCTTAGAACTGAACACGTATATATGCATACAGTGATCTTAGAACTGAACACGTATAGATGCATATAGTGATCTTAGAACTGAACACGTAGATGCATATAGTGATTTTAGAACTGAACACGTATAGATGCATATAGTGATCCTAGAACTGAACACGTATAGATGCATATAGTGATCTTAGAACTGAACACGTATAGATGCATATAGTGATCTTAGAACTGAACACGTATAGATGCATACAGTGATCTTAGAACTGAACACATATAGATGCCTATAGTGATCTTGGAACTGAACACGTATAGATGCATATAGTGATCTTAGAACTGAACACGTATAGATGCATGGTGTGATCTTAGAACTGAACACGTATAGATGCATATAGTGATCTTAGAACTGAACACGTATAGATGCATATAGTGATCTTAGAACTGAACACATATAGATGCATACAGTGATCTTAGAACTGAACACGTGGATGCATATAGTGATCTTAGAACTGAACACGTATAGATGCATATAGTGATCCTAGAGCTGAACACGTATAGATGCATATAGTGATCTTAGAACTGAACACGTATAGATGCATATAGTGATCTTAGAACTGAACACGTATAGATGCATACAGTTATCTTAGATCTGAACACGTATAGATGCATATAGTGTTCTTAGAACTGAACACGTATAGATGCATACAGTGATCTCAGAACTGAACACGTATAGATGCATATTGTGATCTTAGAACTGAACACGTATAGATGCATACAGTGATCTTAGAACTGAACACGTATAGATGCATACAGTTATTTTAGAACTGAACACGTATAGATGCATATAGTGATCTTAGATCTGAACACGTATAGATGCATACAGTGATCTTAGAACTGAACACGTATAGATGCATATAGTGATCTTAGAACTGAACACGTATAGATGCATACAGTGATCTTAGAACTGAACACGTATAGATGCATATAGTGATCTTAGAACTGAACACGTATAGATGCATATAGTGATCTTAGAACTGAACACATATCGATGCATACAGTGATCTTAGAACTGAACACGTATAGATGCATACAGTGATCTTAGAACTGAACACGTATAGATGCATATAGAGATCTTAGAACTGAACATGTATAGATGCATATAGTGATCTTAGAACTGAACACGTATAGATGCATACAGTGATCTTAGAACTGAACACGTATAGATGCATATAGTGATCTTAGAACTGAACACGTATAGATGCATATAGTGATCTTAGAACTGAACCCGTATAGATGCATATAGTGATCTTAGAACTGAACACATTTAGATGCATAGAGTGATCTAAGAACTGAACACGTATAGATGCATATAGTGATCTTAGAACTGAACACGTATATATGCATATAGTGATCTTAGAACTGAACCCGTATAGATGCATATAGTGATCTTAGAACTGAACACATTTAGATGCATATAGTGATCTAAGAACTGAACACGTATAGATGCATACAGTGATCTTAGAACTGAACACGTATAGATGCATATAGTGACCTTAGAACTTAACACGTATAGATGCATACAGTGATCTTAGAACTGAACACGTATAGATGCATATAGTGATCTTAGATCTGAACACGTGTAGATGCATACAGGGATCTTAGAACTGAACACGTATAGATGCTATAGTAATCTTAGAACTGAACACGTATAGATGCATACAGTGATCTTAGAACTGAACACATATAGATGCATATAGTGACCTTAGAACTGAAAACGTATAGATGCATACAGTGATCTTAGAACTGAACACGTATAGATGCATACAGTGATCTTAGAACTGAACACGTATAGATGCATATAGTGATCTTAGAACTGAACACGTAGATGCATATAGTGATCTTAGAACTGAACACGTATAGATGCATATAGTGATCCTAGAACTGAACACGTATAGATGCATATAGTGATCTTAGAACTGAACACGTATAGATGCATATAGTGATCTTAGAACTGAACATGTATAGATGCATACAGTGATCTTAGAACTGAACACGTATAGATGCATATAGTGATCTTGGAACTGAACACGTATAGATGCATATAGTGATCTTAGAACTGAACACGTATAGATGCATACAGTGATCTTAGAACTGAACACGTATACACGAATAGATGCATATAGTGATCTTAGAACTGAACACGTATAGATGCATACAGTGATCTTAGAACTGAACACGTATAGATGCATACAGTTATCTTAGATCTGAACACGTATAGATGCATACAGGGATCTTAGAACTGAACACGTATAGATGCATACAGTGATCTTAGAACTGAACACGTATAGATGCATATAGTGATCTTAGATCTGAACACGTATAGATGCATACAGGAATCTTAGAACTGAACACGTATAGATGCTATAGTGATCTTAGAACTGAACACGTATAGATGCATACAGTGATCTTAGAACTGAACACGTAAAGATGCATATAGTGATTTTAGAACTGAACACGTATAGATGCATACAGTGATCTTAGAACTGAACACGTATAGATGCATATAGTGATCTTAGAACTGAACACGTATAGATGCATATAGTGATCTTAGAACTGAACACGTATAGATGCATATAGTGACCTTAGAACTGAACACGTATAGATGCATACAGTGATCTTAGAACTGAACACGTATATATGCATACAGTGATCTTAGAACTGAACACGTATAGATGCATATAGTGATCTTAGAACTGAACACGTAGATGCATATAGTGATTTTAGAACTGAACACGTATAGATGCATATAGTGATCCTAGAACTGAACACGTATAGATGCATATAGTGATCTTAGAACTGAACACGTATAGATGCATATAGTGATCTTAGAACTGAACACGTATAGATGCATACAGTGATCTTAGAACTGAACACGTATAGATGCATATAGTGATCCTAGAACTGAACACGTATAGATGCATATAGTGATCTTAGAACTGAACACGTATAGATGCATATAGTGATCTTAGAACTGAACATGTATAGATGCATACAGTGATCTTAGAACTGAACACGTATAGATGCATATAGTGATCTTGGAACTGAACACGTATAGATGCATATAGTGATCTTAGAACTGAACACGTATAGATGCATACAGTGATCTTAGAACTGAACACGTATACACGTATAGATGCATATAGTGATCTTAGAACTGAACACGTATAGATGCATACAGTGATCTTAGAACTGAACACGTATAGATGCATACAGTTATCTTAGATCTGAACACGTATAGATGCATACAGGGATCTTAGAACTGAACACGTATAGATGCATACAGTGATCTTAGAACTGAACACGTATAGATGCATATAGTGATCTTAGATCTGAACACGTATAGATGCATACAGGAATCTTAGAACTGAACACGTATAGATGCTATAGTGATCTTAGAACTGAACACGTATAGATGCATACAGTGATCTTAGAACTGAACACGTAAAGATGCATATAGTGATTTTAGAACTGAACACGTATAGATGCATACAGTGATCTTAGAACTGAACACGTATAGATGCATATAGTGATCTTAGAACTGAACACGTATAGATGCATATAGTGATCTTAGAACTGAACACGTATAGATGCATATAGTGACCTTAGAACTGAACACGTATAGATGCATACAGTGATCTTAGAACTGAACACGTATATATGCATACAGTGATCTTAGAACTGAACACGTATAGATGCATATAGTGATCTTAGAACTGAACACGTAGATGCATATAGTGATTTTAGAACTGAACACGTATAGATGCATATAGTGATCCTAGAACTGAACACGTATAGATGCATATAGTGATCTTAGAACTGAACACGTATAGATGCATATAGTGATCTTAGAACTGAACACGTATAGATGCATACAGTGATCTTAGAACTGAACACGTATAGATGCCTATAGTGATCTTGGAACTGAACACGTATAGATGCATATAGTGATCTTAGAACTGAACACGTATAGATGCATAGTGTGATCTTAGAACTGAACACGTATAGATGCATATAGTGATCTTAGAACTGAACACGTATAGATGCATATAGTGATCTTAGAACTGAACACATATAGATGCATACAGTGATCTTAGAACTGAACACGTGGATGCATATAGTGATCTTAGAACTGAACACGTATAGATGCATATAGTGATCCTAGAGCTGAACACGTATAGATGCATATAGTGATCTTAGAACTGAACACGTATAGATGAATATAGTGATCTTAGAACTGAACACGTATAGATGCATACAGTTATCTTAGATCTGAACACGTATAGATGCATATAGTGATCTTAGAACTGAACACGTATAGATGCATACAGTGATCTTAGAACTGAACACGTATAGATGCATATTGTGATCTTAGAACTGAACACGTATAGATGCATACAGTGATCTTAGAACTGAACACGTATAGATGCATACAGTTATTTTAGAACTGAACACGTATAGATGCATATAGTGATCTTAGATCTGAACACGTATAGATGCATACAGTGATCTTAGAACTGAACACGTATAGATGCATATAGTGATCTTAGAACTGAACACGTATAGATGCATACAGTGATCTTAGAACTGAACACGTATAGATGCATATAGTGATCTTAGAACTGAACACGTATAGATGCATATAGTGATCTTAGAACTGAACACATATCGATGCATACAGTGATCTTAGAACTGAACACATACAGATGCATACAGTGATCTTAGAACTGAACACGTATAGATGCATATAGTGATCTTAGAACTGAACATGTATAGATGCATATAGTGATCTTAGAACTGAACACGTATAGATGCATACAGTGATCTTAGAACTGAACACGTATAGATGCATATAGTGATCTTAGATCTGAACACGTATAGATGCATACAGGGATCTTAGAACTGAAAACGTATAGATGCATATAATGATCTTAGAACTGAACACATATAGATGCATACAGTGATCTTAGAACTGAACACGTATAGATGCATATAGTGATCTTAGAACTGAACACGTATAGATGCATATAGTGATCTTAGAACTGAACACATATAGATGCATATAGTGATCTTAGAACTGAACACGTAAAGATGCATATAGTGATCTTAGAACTGAACACGTATAGATGCATATAGTGATCTTAGAACTGAACACATATAGATGCATACAGTGATCTTAGAACTGAACACGTAGATGCATATAGTGATCTTAGAACTGAACACGTATAGATGCATATAGTGATCCTAGAGCTGAACACGTATAGATGCATATAGTGATCTTAGAACTGAACACGTATAGATGCATATAGTGATCTTAGAACTGAACATGTATAGATGCATACAGTTATCTTAGATCTGAACACGTATAGATGCATATAGTGATCTTAGAACTGAACACGTATAGATGCATACAGTGATCTTAGAACGGAACACGTATAGATGCATACAGTTATCTTAGATCTGAACACGTATAGATGCATACAGGGATCTTAGAACTGAACACGTATAGATGCTACAGTGATCTTAAAACTGAACACGTATTGATGCATATAGTGATCTTAGATCTGAACACGTATAGATGCATACAGGGATCTTAGAACTGAACACGTATAGATGCATACAGTGATCTTAGAACTGAACACGTATAGATGCATATAGTGATCTTAGAACTGAACACGTATAGATGCATACAGTGATCTTAGAACTGAACACGTATAGATGCATACAGTGATCTTAGAACTGAACACGTATAGATGCATATAGTGATCTTAGAACTGAACACGTATAGATGCATATAGTGATCTTAGAACTGAACACGTATAGATGCATACAGTGATCTTAGAACTGAACACGTATAGATGCATATAGTGATCTTGGAACTGAACACGTGGATGCATATAGTGATCTTAGAACTGAACACGTATAGATGCATATAGTGATCCTAGAGCTGAACACGTATAGATGCATATAGTGATCTTAGAACTGAACACGTATAGATGAATATAGTGATCTTAGAACTGAACACGTATAGATGCATACAGTTATCTTAGATCTGAACACGTATAGATGCATATAGTGATCTTAGAACTGAACACGTATAGATGCATACAGTGATCTTAGAACTGAACACGTATAGATGCATATTGTGATCTTAGAACTGAACACGTATAGATGCATACAGTGATCTTAGAACTGAACACGTATAGATGCATACAGTTATTTTAGAACTGAACACGTATAGATGCATATAGTGATCTTAGATCTGAACACGCATAGATGCATACAGTGATCTTAGAACTGAACACGTATAGATGCATATAGTGATCTTAGAACTGAACACGTATAGATGCATACAGTGATCTTAGAACTGAACACGTATAGATGCATATAGTGATCTTAGAACTGAACACGTATAGATGCATATAGTGATCTTAGAACTGAACACATATCGATGCATACAGTGATCTTAGAACTGAACACATACAGATGCATACAGTGATCTTAGAACTGAACACGTATAGATGCATATAGTGATCTTAGAACTGAACATGTATAGATGCATATAGTGATCTTAGAACTGAACACGTATAGATGCATACAGTGATCTTAGAACTGAACACGTATAGATGCATATAGTGATCTTAGATCTGAACACGTATAGATGCATACAGGGATCTTAGAACTGAAAACGTATAGATGCATATAATGATCTTAGAACTGAACACATATAGATGCATACAGTGATCTTAGAACTGAACACGTATAGATGCATATAGTGATCTTAGAACTGAACACGTGTAGATGCATATAGTGATCTTAGAACTGAACACATATAGATGCATATAGTGATCTTAGAACTGAACACGTAAAGATGCATATAGTGATCTTAGAACTGAACACGTATAGATGCATATAGTGATCTTAGAACTGAACACATATAGATGCATACAGTGATCTTAGAACTGAACACGTAGATGCATATAGTGATCTTAGAACTGAACACGTATAGATGCATATAGTGATCCTAGAGCTGAACACGTATAGATGCATATAGTGATCTTAGAACTGAACACGTATAGATGCATATAGTGATCTTAGAACTGAACATGTATAGATGCATACAGTTATCTTAGATCTGAACACGTATAGATGCATATAGTGATCTTAGAACTGAACACGTATAGATGCATACAGTGATCTTAGAACGGAACACGTATAGATGCATACAGTTATCTTAGATCTGAACACGTATAGATGCATACAGGGATCTTAGAACTGAACACGTATAGATGCTACAGTGATCTTAAAACTGAACACGTATTGATGCATATAGTGATCTTAGATCTGAACACGTATAGATGCATACAGGGATCTTAGAACTGAACACGTATAGATGCATACAGTGATCTTAGAACTGAACACGTATAGATGCATATAGTGATCTTAGAACTGAACACGTATAGATGCATACAGTGATCTTAGAACTGAACACGTATAGATGCATACAGTGATCTTAGAACTGAACACGTATAGATGCATATAGTGATCTTAGAACTGAATACGTATAGATGCATACAGTGATCTTAGAACTGAACACGTACAGATGCATATAGTGATCTTAGAACTGAACACGTATAGATGCATACAGTGATCTTAGAACTGAACACGTATAGATGCATATAGTGATCTTGGAACTGAACACGTATAGATGCATATAGTGATCTTAGAACTGAACACGTATAGATGCATATAGTGATCTTAGAACTGAACACATATAGATGCATACAGTGACCTTAGAACTGAACACGTAGATGCATATAGTGATCTTAGAACTGAACACGTATAGATGCATACAGTGATCCTAGAGCTGAACACGTATAGATGCATATAGTGATCTTAGAACTGAACACGTATAGATGCATACAGGGAACTTAGAACTGAACACGTATAGATGCTACAGTGATCTTAAAACTGAACACGTATTGATGCATATAGTGATCTTAGATCTGAACACGTATAGATGCATACAGGGATCTTAGAACTGAACACGTATAGATGCATACAGTGATCTTAGAACTGAACACGTATAGATGCATATAGTGATCTTAGAACTGAACACGTATAGATGCATACAGTGATCTTAGAACTGAACACGTATAGATGCATATAGTGATCTTGGAACTGAACACGTATAGATGCATCTAGTGATCTTAGAACTGAATACGTATAGATGCATACAGTGATCTTAGAACTGAACACGTATAGATGCATATAGTGATCTTAGAACTGAACACGTATAGATGCATACAGTGATCTTAGAACTGAACACGTATAGATGCATACAGTTATCTTAGATCTGAACATCTATAGATGCATACAGGGATCTTAGAACTGAACACGTATAGATGCATACAGTGATCTTAGAACTGAACACGTATAGATGCATACAGTTATTTTAGAACTGAACACGTATAGATGCATATAGTGATCTTAGATCTGAACACGTATAGATGCATACAGTGATCTTAGAACTGAACACGTATAGATGCATATAGTGATCTTAGAACTGAACACGTATAGATGCATATAGTGATCTTAGAACTGAACACGTATAGATGCATATAGTGATCTTAGAACTGAACACATATCGATGCATACAGTGATCTTAGAACTGAACACATACAGATGCATACAGTGATCTTAGAACTGAACACGTATAGATGCATATAGTGATCTTAGAACTGAACATGTATAGATGCATATAGTGATCTTAGAACTGAACACGTATAGATGCATACAGTGATCTTAGAACTGAACACGTATAGATGCATATAGTGATCTTAGATCTGAACACGTATAGATGCATACAGGGATCTTAGAACTGAAAACGTATAGATGCATATAATGATCTTAGAACTGAACACATATAGATGCATACAGTGATCTTAGAACTGAACACGTATAGATGCATATAGTGATCTTAGAACTGAACACGTATAGATGCATATAGTGATCTTAGAACTGAACACATATAGATGCATATAGTGATCTTAGAACTGAACACGTATAGATGCATATAGTGATCTTAGAACTGAACACATATAGATGCATACAGTGATCTTAGAACTGAACACGTAGATGCATATAGTGATCTTAGAACTGAACACGTATAGATGCATATAGTGATCCTAGAGCTGAACACGTATAGATGCATATAGTGATCTTAGAACTGAACACGTATAGATGCATATAGTGATCTTAGAACTGAACATGTATAGATGCATACAGTTATCTTAGATCTGAACACGTATAGATGCATATAGTGATCTTAGAACTGAACACGTATAGATGCATACAGTGATCTTAGAACGGAACACGTATAGATGCATACAGTTATCTTAGATCTGAACACGTATAGATGCATACAGGGATCTTAGAACTGAACACGTATAGATGCTACAGTGATCTTAAAACTGAACACGTATTGATGCATATTGTGATCTTAGATCTGAACACGTATAGATGCATACAGGGATCTTAGAACTGAACACGTATAGATGCATACAGTGATCTTAGAACTGAACACGTATAGATGCATACAGTGATCTTAGAACTGAACACGTATAGATGCATATAGTGATCTTAGAACTGAACACGTAAAGATGCATACAGTGATCTTAGAACTGAACACGTATAGATGCATATAGTGATCTTAGAACTGAACACGTATAGATGCATATAGTGATCTTAGAACAGAATACGTATAGATGCATACAGTGATCTTAGAACTGAACACGTATAGATGCATATAGTGATCTTAGAACTGAACACGTATAGATGCATACAGTGATCTTAGAACTGAACACGTATAGATGCATATAGTGATCTTGGAACTGAACACGTATAGATGCATATAGTGATCTTAGAACTGAACACGTATAGATGCATATAGTGATCTTAGAACTGAACACATATAGATGCATACAGTGATCTTAGAACTGAACACGTAGATGCATATAGTGATCTTAGAACTGAACACGTATAGATGCATACAGTGATCCTAGAGCTGAACACGTATAGATGCATATAGTGATCTTAGAACTGAACACGTATAGATGCATACAGGGAACTTAGAACTGAACACGTATAGATGCTACAGTGATCTTAAAACTGAACACGTATTGATGCATATAGTGATCTTAGATCTGAACACGTATAGATGCATATAGTGATCTTAGAACTGAACACATATAGATGCATATAGTGATCTTAGAACTGAACACGTATAGATGCATATAGTGATCTTAGAACTGAACACATATAGATGCATACAGTGATCTTAGAACTGAACACGTAGATGCATATAGTGATCTTAGAACTGAACACGTATAGATGCATATAGTGATCCTAGAGCTGAACACGTATAGATGCATATAGTGATCTTAGAACTGAACACGTATAGATGCATATAGTGATCTTAGAACTGAACATGTATAGATGCATACAGTTATCTTAGATCTGAACACGTATAGATGCATATAGTGATCTTAGAACTGAACACGTATAGATGCATACAGTGATCTTAGAACGGAACACGTATAGATGCATACAGTTATCTTAGATCTGAACACGTATAGATGCATACAGGGATCTTAGAACTGAACACGTATAGATGCTACAGTGATCTTAAAACTGAACACGTATTGATGCATATTGTGATCTTAGATCTGAACACGTATAGATGCATACAGGGATCTTAGAACTGAACACGTATAGATGCATACAGTGATCTTAGAACTGAACACGTATAGATGCATACAGTGATCTTAGAACTGAACACGTATAGATGCATATAGTGATCTTAGAACTGAACACGTAAAGATGCATACAGTGATCTTAGAACTGAACACGTATAGATGCATATAGTGATCTTAGAACTGAACACGTATAGATGCATATAGTGATCTTAGAACAGAATACGTATAGATGCATACAGTGATCTTAGAACTGAACACGTATAGATGCATATAGTGATCTTAGAACTGAACACGTATAGATGCATACAGTGTTCTTAGAACTGAACACGTATAGATGCATATAGTGATCTTGGAACTGAACACGTATAGATGCATATAGTGATCTTAGAACTGAACACGTATAGATGCATATAGTGATCTTAGAACTGAACACATATAGATGCATACAGTGATCTTAGAACTGAACACGTAGATGCATATAGTGATCTTAGAACTGAACACGTATAGATGCATACAGTGATCCTAGAGCTGAACACGTATAGATGCATATAGTGATCTTAGAACTGAACACGTATAGATGCATACAGGGAACTTAGAACTGAACACGTATAGATGCTACAGTGATCTTAAAACTGAACACGTATTGATGCATATAGTGATCTTAGATCTGAACACGTATAGATGCATACAGGGATCTTAGAACTGAACACGTATAGATGCATACAGTGATCTTAGAACTGAACACGTATAGATGCCTATAGTGATCTTGGAACTGAACACGTATAGATGCATATAGTGATCTTAGAACTGAACACGTATAGATGCATAGTGTGATCTTAGAACTGAACACGTATAGATGCATATAGTGATCTTAGAACTGAACACGTATAGATGCATATAGTGATCTTAGAACTGAACACATATAGATGCATACAGTGATCTTAGAACTGAACACGTAGATGCATATAGTGATCTTAGAACTGAACACGTATAGATGCATATAGTGATCCTAGAGCTGAACACGTATAGATGCATATAGTGATCTTAGAACTGAACACGTATAGATGCATATAGTGATCTTAGAACTGAACATGTATAGATGCATACAGTGATCTTAGAACTGAACACGTAGATGCATATAGTGATCTTAGAACTGAACACGTATAGATGCATATAGTGATCCTAGAGCTGAACACGTATAGATGCATATAGTGATCTTAGAACTGAACACGTATAGATGCATATAGTGATCTTAGAACTGAACATGTATAGATGCATACAGTTATCTTAGATCTGAACACGTATAGATGCATATAGTGATCTTAGAACTGAACACGTATAGATGCATACAGTGATCTTAGAACGGAACACGTATAGATGCATACAGTTATCTTAGATCTGAACACGTATAGATGCATACAGGGATCTTAGAACTGAACACGTATAGATGCTACAGTGATCTTAAAACTGAACACGTATTGATGCATATAGTGATCTTAGATCTGAACACGTATAGATGCATACAGGGATCTTAGAACTGAACACGTATAGATGCATACAGTGATCTTAGAACTGAACACGTATAGATGCATATAGTGATCTTAGAACTGAACACGTATAGATGCATACAGTGATCTTAGAACTGAACACGTATAGATGCATACAGTGATCTTAGAACTGAACACGTATAGATGCATATAGTGATCTTAGAACTGAATACGTATAGATGCATACAGTGATCTTAGAACTGAACACGTACAGATGCATATAGTGATCTTAGAACTGAACACGTATAGATGCATACAGTGATCTTAGAACTGAACATGTATAGATGCATATAGTGATCTTGGAACTGAACACGTATAGATGCATATAGTGATCTTAGAACTGAACACGTATAGATGCATATAGTGATCTTAGAACTGAACACATATAGATGCATACAGTGACCTTAGAACTGAACACGTAGATGCATATAGTGATCTTAGAACTGAACACGTATAGATGCATACAGTGATCCTAGAGCTGAACACGTATAGATGCATATAGTGATCTTAGAACTGAACACGTATAGATGCATACAGTGATCTTAGAACTGAACACGTATAGATGCATATAGTGATCTTGGAACTGAACACGTGGATGCATATAGTGATCTTAGAACTGAACACGTATAGATGCATATAGTGATCCTAGAGCTGAACACGTATAGATGCATATAGTGATCTTAGAACTGAACACGTATAGATGAATATAGTGATCTTAGAACTGAACACGTATAGATGCATACAGTTATCTTAGATCTGAACACGTATAGATGCATATAGTGATCTTAGAACTGAACACGTATAGATGCATACAGTGATCTTAGAACTGAACACGTATAGATGCATATTGTGATCTTAGAACTGAACACGTATAGATGCATACAGTGATCTTAGAACTGAACACGTATAGATGCATACAGTTATTTTAGAACTGAACACGTATAGATGCATATAGTGATCTTAGATCTGAACACGCATAGATGCATACAGTGATCTTAGAACTGAACACGTATAGATGCATATAGTGATCTTAGAACTGAACACGTATAGATGCATACAGTGATCTTAGAACTGAACACGTATAGATGCATATAGTGATCTTAGAACTGAACACGTATAGATGCATATAGTGATCTTAGAACTGAACACATATCGATGCATACAGTGATCTTAGAACTGAACACATACAGATGCATACAGTGATCTTAGAACTGAACACGTATAGATGCATATAGTGATCTTAGAACTGAACATGTATAGATGCATATAGTGATCTTAGAACTGAACACGTATAGATGCATACAGTGATCTTAGAACTGAACACGTATAGATGCATATAGTGATCTTAGATCTGAACACGTATAGATGCATACAGGGATCTTAGAACTGAAAACGTATAGATGCATATAATGATCTTAGAACTGAACACATATAGATGCATACAGTGATCTTAGAACTGAACACGTATAGATGCATATAGTGATCTTAGAACTGAACACGTGTAGATGCATATAGTGATCTTAGAACTGAACACATATAGATGCATATAGTGATCTTAGAACTGAACACGTAAAGATGCATATAGTGATCTTAGAACTGAACACGTATAGATGCATATAGTGATCTTAGAACTGAACACATATAGATGCATACAGTGATCTTAGAACTGAACACGTAGATGCATATAGTGATCTTAGAACTGAACACGTATAGATGCATATAGTGATCCTAGAGCTGAACACGTATAGATGCATATAGTGATCTTAGAACTGAACACGTATAGATGCATATAGTGATCTTAGAACTGAACATGTATAGATGCATACAGTTATCTTAGATCTGAACACGTATAGATGCATATAGTGATCTTAGAACTGAACACGTATAGATGCATACAGTGATCTTAGAACGGAACACGTATAGATGCATACAGTTATCTTAGATCTGAACACGTATAGATGCATACAGGGATCTTAGAACTGAACACGTATAGATGCTACAGTGATCTTAAAACTGAACACGTATTGATGCATATAGTGATCTTAGATCTGAACACGTATAGATGCATACAGGGATCTTAGAACTGAACACGTATAGATGCATACAGTGATCTTAGAACTGAACACGTATAGATGCATATAGTGATCTTAGAACTGAACACGTATAGATGCATACAGTGATCTTAGAACTGAACACGTATAGATGCATACAGTGATCTTAGAACTGAACACGTATAGATGCATATAGTGATCTTAGAACTGAATACGTATAGATGCATACAGTGATCTTAGAACTGAACACGTACAGATGCATATAGTGATCTTAGAACTGAACACGTATAGATGCATACAGTGATCTTAGAACTGAACACGTATAGATGCATATAGTGATCTTGGAACTGAACACGTATAGATGCATATAGTGATCTTAGAACTGAACACGTATAGATGCATATAGTGATCTTAGAACTGAACACATATAGATGCATACAGTGACCTTAGAACTGAACACGTAGATGCATATAGTGATCTTAGAACTGAACACGTATAGATGCATACAGTGATCCTAGAGCTGAACACGTATAGATGCATATAGTGATCTTAGAACTGAACACGTATAGATGCATACAGGGAACTTAGAACTGAACACGTATAGATGCTACAGTGATCTTAAAACTGAACACGTATTGATGCATATAGTGATCTTAGATCTGAACACGTATAGATGCATACAGGGATCTTAGAACTGAACACGTATAGATGCATACAGTGATCTTAGAACTGAACACGTATAGATGCATATAGTGATCTTAGAACTGAACACGTATAGATGCATACAGTGATCTTAGAACTGAACACGTATAGATGCATATAGTGATCTTGGAACTGAACACGTATAGATGCATATAGTGATCTTAGAACTGAATACGTATAGATGCATACAGTGATCTTAGAACTGAACACGTATAGATGCATATAGTGATCTTAGAACTGAACACGTATAGATGCATACAGTGATCTTAGAACTGAACACGTATAGATGCATACAGTTATCTTAGATCTGAACATCTATAGATGCATACAGGGATCTTAGAACTGAACACGTATAGATGCATACAGTGATCTTAGAACTGAACACGTATAGATGCATACAGTTATTTTAGAACTGAACACGTATAGATGCATATAGTGATCTTAGATCTGAACACGTATAGATGCATACAGTGATCTTAGAACTGAACACGTATAGATGCATATAGTGATCTTAGAACTGAACACGTATAGATGCATATAGTGATCTTAGAACTGAACACGTATAGATGCATATAGTGATCTTAGAACTGAACACATATCGATGCATACAGTGATCTTAGAACTGAACACATACAGATGCATACAGTGATCTTAGAACTGAACACGTATAGATGCATATAGTGATCTTAGAACTGAACATGTATAGATGCATATAGTGATCTTAGAACTGAACACGTATAGATGCATACAGTGATCTTAGAACTGAACACGTATAGATGCATATAGTGATCTTAGATCTGAACACGTATAGATGCATACAGGGATCTTAGAACTGAAAACGTATAGATGCATATAATGATCTTAGAACTGAACACATATAGATGCATACAGTGATCTTAGAACTGAACACGTATAGATGCATATAGTGATCTTAGAACTGAACACGTATAGATGCATATAGTGATCTTAGAACTGAACACATATAGATGCATATAGTGATCTTAGAACTGAACACGTATAGATGCATATAGTGATCTTAGAACTGAACACATATAGATGCATACAGTGATCTTAGAACTGAACACGTAGATGCATATAGTGATCTTAGAACTGAACACGTATAGATGCATATAGTGATCCTAGAGCTGAACACGTATAGATGCATATAGTGATCTTAGAACTGAACACGTATAGATGCATATAGTGATCTTAGAACTGAACATGTATAGATGCATACAGTTATCTTAGATCTGAACACGTATAGATGCATATAGTGATCTTAGAACTGAACACGTATAGATGCATACAGTGATCTTAGAACGGAACACGTATAGATGCATACAGTTATCTTAGATCTGAACACGTATAGATGCATACAGGGATCTTAGAACTGAACACGTATAGATGCTACAGTGATCTTAAAACTGAACACGTATTGATGCATATAGTGATCTTAGATCTGAACACGTATAGATGCATACAGGGATCTTAGAACTGAACACGTATAGATGCATACAGTGATCTTAGAACTGAACACGTATAGATGCATACAGTGATCTTAGAACTGAACACGTATAGATGCATATAGTGATCTTAGAACTGAACACGTAAAGATGCATACAGTGATCTTAGAACTGAACACGTATAGATGCATATAGTGATCTTAGAACTGAACACGTATAGATGCATATAGTGATCTTAGAACAGAATACGTATAGATGCATACAGTGATCTTAGAACTGAACACGTATAGATGCATATAGTGATCTTAGAACTGAACACGTATAGATGCATACAGTGATCTTAGAACTGAACACGTATAGATGCATATAGTGATCTTGGAACTGAACACGTATAGATGCATATAGTGATCTTAGAACTGAACACGTATAGATGCATATAGTGATCTTAGAACTGAACACATATAGATGCATACAGTGATCTTAGAACTGAACACGTAGATGCATATAGTGATCTTAGAACTGAACACGTATAGATGCATACAGTGATCCTAGAGCTGAACACGTATAGATGCATATAGTGATCTTAGAACTGAACACGTATAGATGCATACAGGGAACTTAGAACTGAACACGTATAGATGCTACAGTGATCTTAAAACTGAACACGTATTGATGCATATAGTGATCTTAGATCTGAACACGTATAGATGCATACAGGGATCTTAGAACTGAACACGTATAGATGCATACAGTGATCTTAGAACTGAACACGTATAGATGCCTATAGTGATCTTGGAACTGAACACGTATAGATGCATATAGTGATCTTAGAACTGAACACGTATAGATGCATAGTGTGATCTTAGAACTGAACACGTATAGATGCATATAGTGATCTTAGAACTGAACACGTATAGATGCATATAGTGATCTTAGAACTGAACACATATAGATGCATACAGTGATCTTAGAACTGAACACGTGGATGCATATAGTGATCTTAGAACTGAACACGTATAGATGCATACAGTGATCCTAGAGCTGAACACGTATAGATGCATATAGTGATCTTAGAACTGAACACGTATAGATGCATACAGGGAACTTAGAACTGAACACGTGGATGCATACAGTTATCTTAGATCTGAACATCTATAGATGCATACAGGGATCTTAGAACTGAACACGTATAGATGCATACAGTGATCTTAGAACTGAACACGTATAGATGCATACAGTTATTTTAGAACTGAACACGTATAGATGCATATAGTGATCTTAGATCTGAACACGTATAGATGCATACAGTGATCTTAGAACTGAACACGTATAGATGCATATAGTGATCTTAGAACTGAACACGTATAGATGCATATAGTGATCTTAGAACTGAACACGTATAGATGCATATAGTGATCTTAGAACTGAACACATATCGATGCATACAGTGATCTTAGAACTGAACACATACAGATGCATACAGTGATCTTAGAACTGAACACGTATAGATGCATATAGTGATCTTAGAACTGAACATGTATAGATGCATATAGTGATCTTAGAACTGAACACGTATAGATGCATACAGTGATCTTAGAACTGAACACGTATAGATGCATATAGTGATCTTAGATCTGAACACGTATAGATGCATACAGGGATCTTAGAACTGAAAACGTATAGATGCATATAATGATCTTAGAACTGAACACATATAGATGCATACAGTGATCTTAGAACTGAACACGTATAGATGCATATAGTGATCTTAGAACTGAACACGTATAGATGCATATAGTGATCTTAGAACTGAACACATATAGATGCATATAGTGATCTTAGAACTGAACACGTATAGATGCATATAGTGATCTTAGAACTGAACACATATAGATGCATACAGTGATCTTAGAACTGAACACGTAGATGCATATAGTGATCTTAGAACTGAACACGTATAGATGCATATAGTGATCCTAGAGCTGAACACGTATAGATGCATATAGTGATCTTAGAACTGAACACGTATAGATGCATATAGTGATCTTAGAACTGAACATGTATAGATGCATACAGTTATCTTAGATCTGAACACGTATAGATGCATATAGTGATCTTAGAACTGAACACGTATAGATGCATACAGTGATCTTAGAACGGAACACGTATAGATGCATACAGTTATCTTAGATCTGAACACGTATAGATGCATACAGGGATCTTAGAACTGAACACGTATAGATGCTACAGTGATCTTAAAACTGAACACGTATTGATGCATATAGTGATCTTAGATCTGAACACGTATAGATGCATACAGGGATCTTAGAACTGAACACGTATAGATGCATACAGTGATCTTAGAACTGAACACGTATAGATGCATACAGTGATCTTAGAACTGAACACGTATAGATGCATATAGTGATCTTAGAACTGAACACGTAAAGATGCATACAGTGATCTTAGAACTGAACACGTATAGATGCATATAGTGATCTTAGAACTGAACACGTATAGATGCATATAGTGATCTTAGAACAGAATACGTATAGATGCATACAGTGATCTTAGAACTGAACACGTATAGATGCATATAGTGATCTTAGAACTGAACACGTATAGATGCATACAGTGATCTTAGAACTGAACACGTATAGATGCATATAGTGATCTTGGAACTGAACACGTATAGATGCATATAGTGATCTTAGAACTGAACACGTATAGATGCATATAGTGATCTTAGAACTGAACACATATAGATGCATACAGTGATCTTAGAACTGAACACGTAGATGCATATAGTGATCTTAGAACTGAACACGTATAGATGCATACAGTGATCCTAGAGCTGAACACGTATAGATGCATATAGTGATCTTAGAACTGAACACGTATAGATGCATACAGGGAACTTAGAACTGAACACGTATAGATGCTACAGTGATCTTAAAACTGAACACGTATTGATGCATATAGTGATCTTAGATCTGAACACGTATAGATGCATACAGGGATCTTAGAACTGAACACGTATAGATGCATACAGTGATCTTAGAACTGAACACGTATAGATGCCTATAGTGATCTTGGAACTGAACACGTATAGATGCATATAGTGATCTTAGAACTGAACACGTATAGATGCATAGTGTGATCTTAGAACTGAACACGTATAGATGCATATAGTGATCTTAGAACTGAACACGTATAGATGCATATAGTGATCTTAGAACTGAACACATATAGATGCATACAGTGATCTTAGAACTGAACACGTGGATGCATATAGTGATCTTAGAACTGAACACGTATAGATGCATATAGTGATCCTAGAGCTGAACACGTATAGATGCATATAGTGATCTTAGAACTGAACACGTATAGATGAATATAGTGATCTTAGAACTGAACACGTATAGATGCATACAGTTATCTTAGATCTGAACACGTATAGATGCATATAGTGATCTTAGAACTGAACACGTATAGATGCATACAGTGATCTTAGAACTGAACACGTATAGATGCATATTGTGATCTTAGAACTGAACACGTATAGATGCATACAGTGATCTTAGAACTGAACACGTATAGATGCATACAGTTATTTTAGAACTGAACACGTATAGATGCATATAGTGATCTTAGATCTGAACACGTATAGATGCATACAGTGATCTTAGAACTGAACACGTATAGATGCATATAGTGATCTTAGAACTGAACACGTATAGATGCATACAGTGATCTTAGAACTGAACACGTATAGATGCATATAGTGATCTTAGAACTGAACACGTATAGATGCATATAGTGATCTTAGAACTGAACACATATCGATGCATACAGTGATCTTAGAACTGAACACATACAGATGCATACAGTGATCTTAGAACTGAACACGTATAGATGCATATAGTGATCTTAGAACTGAACATGTATAGATGCATATAGTGATCTTAGAACTGAACACGTATAGATGCATACAGTGATCTTAGAACTGAACACGTATAGATGCATATAGTGATCTTAGATCTGAACACGTATAGATGCATACAGGGATCTTAGAACTGAAAACGTATAGATGCATATAATGATCTTAGAACTGAACACATATAGATGCATACAGTGATCTTAGAACTGAACACGTATAGATGCATATAGTGATCTTAGAACTGAACACGTATAGATGCATATAGTGATCTTAGAACTGAACACATATAGATGCATATAGTGATCTTAGAACTGAACACGTAAAGATGCATATAGTGATCTTAGAACTGAACACGTATAGATGCATATAGTGATCTTAGAACTGAACACATATAGATGCATACAGTGATCTTAGAACTGAACACGTAGATGCATATAGTGATCTTAGAACTGAACACGTATAGATGCATACAGTTATCTTAGATCTGAACACGTATAGATGCATATAGTGATCTTAGAACTGAACACGTATAGATGCATACAGTGATCTTAGAACGGAACACGTATAGATGCATACAGTTATCTTAGATCTGAACACGTATAGATGCATACAGGGATCTTAGAACTGAACACGTATAGATGCTACAGTGATCTTAAAACTGAACACGTATTGATGCATATAGTGATCTTAGATCTGAACACGTATAGATGCATACAGGGATCTTAGAACTGAACACGTATAGATGCATACAGTGATCTTAGAACTGAACACGTATAGATGCATATAGTGATCTTAGAACTGAACACGTATAGATGCATACAGTGATCTTAGAACTGAACACGTATAGATGCATACAGTGATCTTAGAACTGAACACATATAGATGCATACAGTGATCTTAGAACTGAACACGTAGATGCATATAGTGATCTTAGAACTGAACACGTATAGATGCATATAGTGATCCTAGAGCTGAACACGTATAGATGCATATAGTGATCTTAGAACTGAACACGTATAGATGCATATAGTGATCTTAGAACTGAACATGTATAGATGCATACAGTTATCTTAGATCTGAACACGTATAGATGCATATAGTGATCTTAGAACTGAACACGTATAGATGCATACAGTGATCTTAGAACGGAACACGTATAGATGCATACAGTTATCTTAGATCTGAACACGTATAGATGCATACAGGGATCTTAGAACTGAACACGTATAGATGCTACAGTGATCTTAAAACTGAACACGTATTGATGCATATAGTGATCTTAGATCTGAACACGTATAGATGCATACAGGGATCTTAGAACTGAACACGTATAGATGCATACAGTGATCTTAGAACTGAACACGTATAGATGCATACAGTGATCTTAGAACTGAACACGTATAGATGCATATAGTGATCTTAGAACTGAACACGTAAAGATGCATACAGTGATCTTAGAACTGAACACGTATAGATGCATATAGTGATCTTAGAACTGAACACGTATAGATGCATATAGTGATCTTAGAACAGAATACGTATAGATGCATACAGTGATCTTAGAACTGAACACGTATAGATGCATATAGTGATCTTAGAACTGAACACGTATAGATGCATACAGTGATCTTAGAACTGAACACGTATAGATGCATATAGTGATCTTGGAACTGAACACGTATAGATGCATATAGTGATCTTAGAACTGAACACGTATAGATGCATATAGTGATCTTAGAACTGAACACATATAGATGCATACAGTGATCTTAGAACTGAACACGTAGATGCATATAGTGATCTTAGAACTGAACACGTATAGATGCATACAGTGATCCTAGAGCTGAACACGTATAGATGCATATAGTGATCTTAGAACTGAACACGTATAGATGCATACAGGGAACTTAGAACTGAACACGTATAGATGCTACAGTGATCTTAAAACTGAACACGTATTGATGCATATAGTGATCTTAGATCTGAACACGTATAGATGCATACAGGGATCTTAGAACTGAACACGTATAGATGCATACAGTGATCTTAGAACTGAACACGTATAGATGCCTATAGTGATCTTGGAACTGAACACGTATAGATGCATATAGTGATCTTAGAACTGAACACGTATAGATGCATAGTGTGATCTTAGAACTGAACACGTATAGATGCATATAGTGATCTTAGAACTGAACACGTATAGATGCATATAGTGATCTTAGAACTGAACACATATAGATGCATACAGTGATCTTAGAACTGAACACGTGGATGCATATAGTGATCTTAGAACTGAACACGTATAGATGCATATAGTGATCCTAGAGCTGAACACGTATAGATGCATATAGTGATCTTAGAACTGAACACGTATAGATGAATATAGTGATCTTAGAACTGAACACGTATAGATGCATACAGTTATCTTAGATCTGAACACGTATAGATGCATATAGTGATCTTAGAACTGAACACGTATAGATGCATACAGTGATCTTAGAACTGAACACGTATAGATGCATATTGTGATCTTAGAACTGAACACGTATAGATGCATACAGTGATCTTAGAACTGAACACGTATAGATGCATACAGTTATTTTAGAACTGAACACGTATAGATGCATATAGTGATCTTAGATCTGAACACGTATAGATGCATACAGTGATCTTAGAACTGAACACGTATAGATGCATATAGTGATCTTAGAACTGAACACGTATAGATGCATACAGTGATCTTAGAACTGAACACGTATAGATGCATATAGTGATCTTAGAACTGAACACGTATAGATGCATATAGTGATCTTAGAACTGAACACATATCGATGCATACAGTGATCTTAGAACTGAACACATACAGATGCATACAGTGATCTTAGAACTGAACACGTATAGATGCATATAGTGATCTTAGAACTGAACATGTATAGATGCATATAGTGATCTTAGAACTGAACACGTATAGATGCATACAGTGATCTTAGAACTGAACACGTATAGATGCATATAGTGATCTTAGATCTGAACACGTATAGATGCATACAGGGATCTTAGAACTGAAAACGTATAGATGCATATAATGATCTTAGAACTGAACACATATAGATGCATACAGTGATCTTAGAACTGAACACGTATAGATGCATATAGTGATCTTAGAACTGAACACGTATAGATGCATATAGTGATCTTAGAACTGAACACATATAGATGCATATAGTGATCTTAGAACTGAACACGTAAAGATGCATATAGTGATCTTAGAACTGAACACGTATAGATGCATATAGTGATCTTAGAACTGAACACATATAGATGCATACAGTGATCTTAGAACTGAACACGTAGATGCATATAGTGATCTTAGAACTGAACACGTATAGATGCATATAGTGATCCTAGAGCTGAACACGTATAGATGCATATAGTGATCTTAGAACTGAACACGTATAGATGCATATAGTGATCTTAGAACTGAACATGTATAGATGCATACAGTTATCTTAGATCTGAACACGTATAGATGCATATAGTGATCTTAGAACTGAACACGTATAGATGCATACAGTGATCTTAGAACGGAACACGTATAGATGCATACAGTTATCTTAGATCTGAACACGTATAGATGCATACAGGGATCTTAGAACTGAACACGTATAGATGCTACAGTGATCTTAAAACTGAACACGTATTGATGCATATAGTGATCTTAGATCTGAACACGTATAGATGCATACAGGGATCTTAGAACTGAACACGTATAGATGCATACAGTGATCTTAGAACTGAACACGTATAGATGCATATAGTGATCTTAGAACTGAACACGTATAGATGCATACAGTGATCTTAGAACTGAACACGTATAGATGCATACAGTGATCTTAGAACTGAACACGTATAGATGCATATAGTGATCTTAGAACTGAACACGTATAGATGCATATAGTGATCTTAGAACTGAACACGTATAGATGCATACAGTGATCTTAGAACTGAACACGTATAGATGCATATAGTGATCTTGGAACTGAACACGTGGATGCATATAGTGATCTTAGAACTGAACACGTATAGATGCATATAGTGATCCTAGAGCTGAACACGTATAGATGCATATAGTGATCTTAGAACTGAACACGTATAGATGAATATAGTGATCTTAGAACTGAACACGTATAGATGCATACAGTTATCTTAGATCTGAACACGTATAGATGCATATAGTGATCTTAGAACTGAACACGTATAGATGCATACAGTGATCTTAGAACTGAACACGTATAGATGCATATTGTGATCTTAGAACTGAACACGTATAGATGCATACAGTGATCTTAGAACTGAACACGTATAGATGCATACAGTTATTTTAGAACTGAACACGTATAGATGCATATAGTGATCTTAGATCTGAACACGCATAGATGCATACAGTGATCTTAGAACTGAACACGTATAGATGCATATAGTGATCTTAGAACTGAACACGTATAGATGCATACAGTGATCTTAGAACTGAACACGTATAGATGCATATAGTGATCTTAGAACTGAACACGTATAGATGCATATAGTGATCTTAGAACTGAACACATATCGATGCATACAGTGATCTTAGAACTGAACACATACAGATGCATACAGTGATCTTAGAACTGAACACGTATAGATGCATATAGTGATCTTAGAACTGAACATGTATAGATGCATATAGTGATCTTAGAACTGAACACGTATAGATGCATACAGTGATCTTAGAACTGAACACGTATAGATGCATATAGTGATCTTAGATCTGAACACGTATAGATGCATACAGGGATCTTAGAACTGAAAACGTATAGATGCATATAATGATCTTAGAACTGAACACATATAGATGCATACAGTGATCTTAGAACTGAACACGTATAGATGCATATAGTGATCTTAGAACTGAACACGTGTAGATGCATATAGTGATCTTAGAACTGAACACATATAGATGCATATAGTGATCTTAGAACTGAACACGTAAAGATGCATATAGTGATCTTAGAACTGAACACGTATAGATGCATATAGTGATCTTAGAACTGAACACATATAGATGCATACAGTGATCTTAGAACTGAACACGTAGATGCATATAGTGATCTTAGAACTGAACACGTATAGATGCATATAGTGATCCTAGAGCTGAACACGTATAGATGCATATAGTGATCTTAGAACTGAACACGTATAGATGCATATAGTGATCTTAGAACTGAACATGTATAGATGCATACAGTTATCTTAGATCTGAACACGTATAGATGCATATAGTGATCTTAGAACTGAACACGTATAGATGCATACAGTGATCTTAGAACGGAACACGTATAGATGCATACAGTTATCTTAGATCTGAACACGTATAGATGCATACAGGGATCTTAGAACTGAACACGTATAGATGCTACAGTGATCTTAAAACTGAACACGTATTGATGCATATAGTGATCTTAGATCTGAACACGTATAGATGCATACAGGGATCTTAGAACTGAACACGTATAGATGCATACAGTGATCTTAGAACTGAACACGTATAGATGCATATAGTGATCTTAGAACTGAACACGTATAGATGCATACAGTGATCTTAGAACTGAACACGTGGATGCATATAGTGATCTTAGAACTGAACACGTATAGATGCATATAGTGATCCTAGAGCTGAACACGTATAGATGCATATAGTGATCTTAGAACTGAACACGTATAGATGAATATAGTGATCTTAGAACTGAACACGTATAGATGCATACAGTTATCTTAGATCTGAACACGTATAGATGCATATAGTGATCTTAGAACTGAACACGTATAGATGCATACAGTGATCTTAGAACTGAACACGTATAGATGCATATTGTGATCTTAGAACTGAACACGTATAGATGCATACAGTGATCTTAGAACTGAACACGTATAGATGCATACAGTTATTTTAGAACTGAACACGTATAGATGCATATAGTGATCTTAGATCTGAACACGTATAGATGCATACAGTGATCTTAGAACTGAACACGTATAGATGCATATAGTGATCTTAGAACTGAACACGTATAGATGCATACAGTGATCTTAGAACTGAACACGTATAGATGCATATAGTGATCTTAGAACTGAACACGTATAGATGCATATAGTGATCTTAGAACTGAACACATATCGATGCATACAGTGATCTTAGAACTGAACACATACAGATGCATACAGTGATCTTAGAACTGAACACGTATAGATGCATATAGTGATCTTAGAACTGAACATGTATAGATGCATATAGTGATCTTAGAACTGAACACGTATAGATGCATACAGTGATCTTAGAACTGAACACGTATAGATGCATATAGTGATCTTAGATCTGAACACGTATAGATGCATACAGGGATCTTAGAACTGAAAACGTATAGATGCATATAATGATCTTAGAACTGAACACATATAGATGCATACAGTGATCTTAGAACTGAACACGTATAGATGCATATAGTGATCTTAGAACTGAACACGTATAGATGCATATAGTGATCTTAGAACTGAACACATATAGATGCATATAGTGATCTTAGAACTGAACACGTAAAGATGCATATAGTGATCTTAGAACTGAACACGTATAGATGCATATAGTGATCTTAGAACTGAACACATATAGATGCATACAGTGATCTTAGAACTGAACACGTAGATGCATATAGTGATCTTAGAACTGAACACGTATAGATGCATATAGTGATCCTAGAGCTGAACACGTATAGATGCATATAGTGATCTTAGAACTGAACACGTATAGATGCATATAGTGATCTTAGAACTGAACATGTATAGATGCATACAGTTATCTTAGATCTGAACACGTATAGATGCATATAGTGATCTTAGAACTGAACACGTATAGATGCATACAGTGATCTTAGA
This sequence comes from Saccoglossus kowalevskii, assembly GCF_978046115.1. Lineage (NCBI taxonomy): Eukaryota > Metazoa > Hemichordata > Enteropneusta > Harrimaniidae > Saccoglossus > Saccoglossus kowalevskii. Next base: position 3,661,587 of record NC_140646.1, read on the forward strand.
ACGGAACACGTATAGATGCATACAGTTATCTTAGATCTGAACACGTATAGATGCATACAGGGATCTTAGAACTGAACACGTATAGATGCTACAGTGATCTTAAAACTGAACACGTATTGATGCATATAGTGATCTTAGATCTGAACACGTATAGATGCATACAGGGATCTTAGAACTGAACACGTATAGATGCATACAGTGATCTTAGAACTGAACACGTATAGATGCATATAGTGATCTTAGAACTGAACACGTATAGATGCATACAGTGATCTTAGAACTGAACACGTATAGATGCATACAGTGATCTTAGAACTGAACACGTATAGATGCATATAGTGATCTTAGAACTGAACACGTATAGATGCATATAGTGATCTTAGAACTGAACACGTATAGATGCATACAGTGATCTTAGAACTGAACACGTATAGATGCATATAGTGATCTTGGAACTGAACACGTGGATGCATATAGTGATCTTAGAACTGAACACGTATAGATGCATATAGTGATCCTAGAGCTGAACACGTATAGATGCATATAGTGATCTTAGAACTGAACACGTATAGATGAATATAGTGATCTTAGAACTGAACACGTATAGATGCATACAGTTATCTTAGATCTGAACACGTATAGATGCATATAGTGATCTTAGAACTGAACACGTATAGATGCATACAGTGATCTTAGAACTGAACACGTATAGATGCATATTGTGATCTTAGAACTGAACACGTATAGATGCATACAGTGATCTTAGAACTGAACACGTATAGATGCATACAGTTATTTTAGAACTGAACACGTATAGATGCATATAGTGATCTTAGATCTGAACACGCATAGATGCATACAGTGATCTTAGAACTGAACACGTATAGATGCATATAGTGATCTTAGAACTGAACACGTATAGATGCATACAGTGATCTTAGAACTGAACACGTATAGATGCATATAGTGATCTTAGAACTGAACACGTATAGATGCATATAGTGATCTTAGAACTGAACACATATCGATGCATACAGTGATCTTAGAACTGAACACATACAGATGCATACAGTGATCTTAGAACTGAACACGTATAGATGCATATAGTGATCTTAGAACTGAACATGTATAGATGCATATAGTGATCTTAGAACTGAACACGTATAGATGCATACAGTGATCTTAGAACTGAACACGTATAGATGCATATAGTGATCTTAGATCTGAACACGTATAGATGCATACAGGGATCTTAGAACTGAAAACGTATAGATGCATATAATGATCTTAGAACTGAACACATATAGATGCATACAGTGATCTTAGAACTGAACACGTATAGATGCATATAGTGATCTTAGAACTGAACACGTGTAGATGCATATAGTGATCTTAGAACTGAACACATATAGATGCATATAGTGATCTTAGAACTGAACACGTAAAGATGCATATAGTGATCTTAGAACTGAACACGTATAGATGCATATAGTGATCTTAGAACTGAACACATATAGATGCATACAGTGATCTTAGAACTGAACACGTAGATGCATATAGTGATCTTAGAACTGAACACGTATAGATGCATATAGTGATCCTAGAGCTGAACACGTATAGATGCATATAGTGATCTTAGAACTGAACACGTATAGATGCATATAGTGATCTTAGAACTGAACATGTATAGATGCATACAGTTATCTTAGATCTGAACACGTATAGATGCATATAGTGATCTTAGAACTGAACACGTATAGATGCATACAGTGATCTTAGAACGGAACACGTATAGATGCATACAGTTATCTTAGATCTGAACACGTATAGATGCATACAGGGATCTTAGAACTGAACACGTATAGATGCTACAGTGATCTTAAAACTGAACACGTATTGATGCATATAGTGATCTTAGATCTGAACACGTATAGATGCATACAGGGATCTTAGAACTGAACACGTATAGATGCATACAGTGATCTTAGAACTGAACACGTATAGATGCATATAGTGATCTTAGAACTGAACACGTATAGATGCATACAGTGATCTTAGAACTGAACACGTATAGATGCATACAGTGATCTTAGAACTGAACACGTATAGATGCATATAGTGATCTTAGAACTGAATACGTATAGATGCATACAGTGATCTTAGAACTGAACACGTACAGATGCATATAGTGATCTTAGAACTGAACACGTATAGATGCATACAGTGATCTTAGAACTGAACACGTATAGATGCATATAGTGATCTTGGAACTGAACACGTATAGATGCATATAGTGATCTTAGAACTGAACACGTATAGATGCATATAGTGATCTTAGAACTGAACACATATAGATGCATACAGTGACCTTAGAACTGAACACGTAGATGCATATAGTGATCTTAGAACTGAACACGTATAGATGCATACAGTGATCCTAGAGCTGAACACGTATAGATGCATATAGTGATCTTAGAACTGAACACGTATAGATGCATACAGGGAACTTAGAACTGAACACGTATAGATGCTACAGTGATCTTAAAACTGAACACGTATTGATGCATATAGTGATCTTAGATCTGAACACGTATAGATGCATACAGGGATCTTAGAACTGAACACGTATAGATGCATACAGTGATCTTAGAACTGAACACGTATAGATGCATATAGTGATCTTAGAACTGAACACGTATAGATGCATACAGTGATCTTAGAACTGAACACGTATAGATGCATATAGTGATCTTGGAACTGAACACGTATAGATGCATATAGTGATCTTAGAACTGAATACGTATAGATGCATACAGTGATCTTAGAACTGAACACGTATAGATGCATATAGTGATCTTAGAACTGAACACGTATAGATGCATACAGTGATCTTAGAACTGAACACGTATAGATGCATACAGTTATCTTAGATCTGAACATCTATAGATGCATACAGGGATCTTAGAACTGAACACGTATAGATGCATACAGTGATCTTAGAACTGAACACGTATAGATGCATACAGTTATTTTAGAACTGAACACGTATAGATGCATATAGTGATCTTAGATCTGAACACGTATAGATGCATACAGTGATCTTAGAACTGAACACGTATAGATGCATATAGTGATCTTAGAACTGAACACGTATAGATGCATATAGTGATCTTAGAACTGAACACGTATAGATGCATATAGTGATCTTAGAACTGAACACATATCGATGCATACAGTGATCTTAGAACTGAACACATACAGATGCATACAGTGATCTTAGAACTGAACACGTATAGATGCATATAGTGATCTTAGAACTGAACATGTATAGATGCATATAGTGATCTTAGAACTGAACACGTATAGATGCATACAGTGATCTTAGAACTGAACACGTATAGATGCATATAGTGATCTTAGATCTGAACACGTATAGATGCATACAGGGATCTTAGAACTGAAAACGTATAGATGCATATAATGATCTTAGAACTGAACACATATAGATGCATACAGTGATCTTAGAACTGAACACGTATAGATGCATATAGTGATCTTAGAACTGAACACGTATAGATGCATATAGTGATCTTAGAACTGAACACATATAGATGCATATAGTGATCTTAGAACTGAACACGTATAGATGCATATAGTGATCTTAGAACTGAACACATATAGATGCATACAGTGATCTTAGAACTGAACACGTAGATGCATATAGTGATCTTAGAACTGAACACGTATAGATGCATATAGTGATCCTAGAGCTGAACACGTATAGATGCATATAGTGATCTTAGAACTGAACACGTATAGATGCATATAGTGATCTTAGAACTGAACATGTATAGATGCATACAGTTATCTTAGATCTGAACACGTATAGATGCATATAGTGATCTTAGAACTGAACACGTATAGATGCATACAGTGATCTTAGAACGGAACACGTATAGATGCATACAGGGATCTTAGAACTGAACACGTATAGATGCTACAGTGATCTTAAAACTGAACACGTATTGATGCATATAGTGATCTTAGATCTGAACACGTATAGATGCATACAGGGATCTTAGAACTGAACACGTATAGATGCATACAGTGATCTTAGAACTGAACACGTATAGATGCATACAGTGATCTTAGAACTGAACACGTATAGATGCATATAGTGATCTTAGAACTGAACACGTAAAGATGCATACAGTGATCTTAGAACTGAACACGTATAGATGCATATAGTGATCTTAGAACTGAACACGTATAGATGCATATAGTGATCTTAGAACTGAATACGTATAGATGCATACAGTGATCTTAGAACTGAACACGTATAGATGCATATAGTGATCTTAGAACTGAACACGTATAGATGCATACAGTGATCTTAGAACTGAACACGTATAGATGCATATAGTGATCTTGGAACTGAACACGTATAGATGCATATAGTGATCTTAGAACTGAACACGTATAGATGCATATAGTGATCTTAGAACTGAACACATATAGATGCATACAGTGATCTTAGAACTGAACACGTAGATGCATATAGTGATCTTAGAACTGAACACGTATAGATGCATACAGTGATCCTAGAGCTGAACACGTATAGATGCATATAGTGATCTTAGAACTGAACACGTATAGATGCATACAGGGAACTTAGAACTGAACACGTATAGATGCTACAGTGATCTTAAAACTGAACACGTATTGATGCATATAGTGATCTTAGATCTGAACACGTATAGATGCATACAGGGATCTTAGAACTGAACACGTATAGATGCATACAGTGATCTTAGAACTGAACACGTATAGATGCATATAGTGATCTTAGAACTGAACACGTATATATGCATACAGTGATCATAGAACTGAACACGTATAGATGCATATAGTGATCTTGGAACTGAACACGTATAGATGCATATAGTGATCTTAGAACTGAACACGTATAGATGCATACAGTGATCTTAGAACTGAACACGTATAGATGCATATAGTGATCTTAGAACTGAACACGTATAGATGCATACAGTGATCTTAGAACTGAACACGTATAGATGCATACAGTTATCTTAGATCTGAACATCTATAGATGCATACAGGGATCTTAGAACTGAACACGTATAGATGCATACAGTGATCTTAGAACTGAACACGTATAGATGCATATAGTGATCTTAGATCTGAACACGTATAGATGCATACAGGGATCTTAGAACTGAACACGTATAGATGCTATAGTGATCTTAGAACTGAACACGTATAGATGCATATAGTGATCTTAGAACTGAACACGTATAGATGCATATAGTGATCTTAGAACTGAACACATATCGATGCATACAGTGATCTTAGAACTGAACACATACAGATGCATACAGTGATCTTAGAACTGAACACGTATAGATGCATATAGTGATCTTAGAACTGAACACGTATAGATGCATATAGTGATCTTAGAACTGAACACGTATAGATGCATACAGTGATCTTAGAACTGAACACGTATAGATGCATATAGTGATCTTAGATCTGAACACGTATAGATGCATACAGGGATCTTAGAACTGAATATGTATAGATGCATACAGTGATCTTAGAACTGAATATGTATAGATGCATACAGTGATCTTAGAACTGAACACGTATAGATGCCAATAGTGATCTTCGAACTGAACACGTATAGATGCATATAGTGATCTTAGAACTGAACACGTATAGATGCATAGTGTGATCTTAGAACTGAACACGTATAGATGCATATAGTGATCTTAGAACTGAACACGTATAGATGCATATAGTGATCTTAGAACTGAACACATATAGATGCATACAGTGATCTTAGAACTGAACACGTGGATGCATATAGTGATCTTAGAACTGAACACGTATAGATGCATATAGTGATCCTAGAGCTGAACACGTATAGATGCATATAGTGATCTTAGAACTGAACACGTATAGATGCATATAGTGATCTTAGAACTGAACACGTATAGATGCATACAGTTATCTTAGATCTGAACACGTATAGATGCATATAGTGATCTTAGAACTGAACACGTATAGATGCATACAGTGATCTTAGAACTGAACACGTATAGATGCATATTGTGATCTTAGAACTGAACACGTATAGATGCATACAGTGATCTTAGAACTGAACACGTATAGATGCATAGAGTTATTTTAGAACTGAACACGTATAGATGCATATAGTGATCTTAGATCTGAACACGTATAGATGCATACAGTGATCTTAGAACTGAACACGTATAGATGCATATAGTGATCTTAGAACTGAACACGTATAGATGCATACAGTGATCTTAGAACTGAACACGTATAGATGCATATAGTGATCTTAGAACTGAACACGTATAGATGCATATAGTGATCTTAGAACTGAACACATATCGATGCATACAGTGATCTTAGAACTGAACACATACAGATGCATACAGTGATCTTAGAACTGAACACGTATAGATGCATATAGTGATCTTAGAACTGAACATGTATAGATGCATATAGTGATCTTAGAACTGAACACGTATAGATGCATACAGTGATCTTAGAACTGAACACGTATAGATGCATATAGTGATCTTAGATCTGAACACGTATAGATGCATACAGGGATCTTAGAACTGAAAACGTATAGATGCATATAATGATCTTAGAACTGAACACATATAGATGCATACAGTGATCTTAGAACTGAACACGTATAGATGCATATAGTGATCTTAGAACTGAACACGTATAGATGCATATAGTGATCTTAGAACTGAACACATATAGATGCATATAGTGATCTTAGAACTGAACACGTAAAGATGCATATAGTGATCTTAGAACTGAACACGTATAGATGCATATAGTGATCTTAGAACTGAACACATATAGATGCATACAGTGATCTTAGAACTGAACACGTAGATGCATATAGTGATCTTAGAACTGAACACGTATAGATGCATATAGTGATCCTAGAGCTGAACACGTATAGATGCATATAGTGATCTTAGAACTGAACACGTATAGATGCATATAGTGATCTTAGAACTGAACATGTATAGATGCATACAGTTATCTTAGATCTGAACACGTATAGATGCATATAGTGATCTTAGAACTGAACACGTATAGATGCATACAGTGATCTTAGAACAGAACACGTATAGATGCATACAGTTATCTTAGATCTGAACACGTATAGATGCATACAGGGATCTTAGAACTGAACACGTATAGATGCTACAGTGATCTTAAAACTGAACACGTATTGATGCATATAGTGATCTTAGATCTGAACACGTATAGATGCATACAGGGATCTTAGAACTGAACACGTATAGATGCATACAGTGATCTTAGAACTGAACACGTATAGATGCATATAGTGATCTTAGAACTGAACACGTATAGATGCATACAGTGATCTTAGAACTGAACACGTATAGATGCATATAGTGATCTTAGAACTGAACACGTATAGATGCATATAGTGATCTTAGAACTGAATACGTATAGATGCATACAGTGATCTTAGAACTGAACACGTATAGATGCATATAGTGATCTTAGAACTGAACACGTATAGATGCATACAGTGATCTTAGAACTGAACACGTATAGATGCATATAGTGATCTTGGAACTGAACACGTATAGATGCATATAGTGATCTTAGAACTGAACACGTATAGATGCATATAGTGATCTTAGAACTGAACACATATAGATGCATACAGTGATCTTAGAACTGAACACGTAGATGCATATAGTGATCTTAGAACTGAACACGTATAGATGCATACAGTGATCCTAGAGCTGAACACGTATAGATGCATATAGTGATCTTAGAACTGAACACGTATAGATGCATACAGGGAACTTAGAACTGAACACGTATAGATGCTACAGTGATCTTAAAACTGAACACGAATTGATGCATATAGTGATCTTAGATCTGAACACGTATAGATGCATACAGGGATCTTAGAACTGAACACGTATAGATGCATACAGTGATCTTAGAACTGAACACGTATAGATGCATATAGTGATCTTAGAACTGAACACGTATAGATGCATACAGTGATCTTAGAACTGAACACGTATAGATGCATATAGTGATCTTGGAACTGAACACGTATAGATGCATATAGTGATCTTAGAACTGAACACGTATAGATGCATACAGTGATCTTAGAACTGAACACGTATAGATGCATATAGTGATCTTAGAACTGAACACGTATAGATGCATACAGTGATCTTAGAACTGAACACGTATAGATGCATACAGTTATCTTAGATATGAACATCTATAGATGCATACAGGGATCTTAGAACTGAACACGTATAGATGCATACAGTGATCTTAGAACTGAACACGTATAGATGCATATAGTGATCTTATATCTGAACACGTATAGATGCATACAGGGATCTTAGAACTGAACACGTATAGATGCTATAGTGATCTTAGAACTGAACACGTATAGATGCATATAGTGATCTTAGAACTGAACACGTATAGATGCATATAGTGATCTTAGAACTGAACACATATCGATGCATACAGTGATCTTAGAACTGAACACATACAGATGCATACAGTGATCTTAGAACTGAACACGTATAGATGCATATAGTGATCTTAGAACTGAACACGTATAGATGCATATAGTGATCTTAGAACTGAACACGTATAGATGCATACAGTGATCTTAGAACTGAACACGTATAGATGCATATAGTGATCTTAGATCTGAACACGTATAGATGCATACAGGGATCTTAGAACTGAATATGTATAGATGCATACAGTGATCTTAGAACTGAATATGTATAGATGCATACAGTGATCTTAGAACTGAACACGTATAGATGCATATAGTGATCTTAGAACTGAACACGTATAGATGCATATAGTGATCTTAGAACTGAACACATATAGATGCATATAGTGATCTTAGAACTGAACACGTATAGATGCATATAGAGATCTTAGAACTGAACACGTATAGATGCATATAGTGATCTTAGAACTGAACACATATAGATGCATTCAGTGATCTTAGAACTGAACACGTAGATACATATTGTGATCCTAGAACTGAACAGGTATAGATGCATATAGTGATCTTAGAACTGAACACGTATAGATGCATATAGTGATCTTAGAACTGAACACGTATAGATGCATACAGTGATCTTAGAACTGAACACGTATAGATGCATATTGTGATCTTGGAACTGAACAGGTATAGATGCATATAGTGATCTTAGAACTGAACACGTATAGATGCATACAGTTATCTTAGATCTGAACACGTATAGATGCATATAGTGATCTTAGAACTGAACACGTATAGATGCATACAGTGATCTTAGAACTGAACACGTATAGATGCATACAGTGATCTTAGAACTGAACACGTATAGATGCATATAGTGATCTTAGAACTGAACACGTATAGATGCATATAGTGATCTTAGAACTGAACACGTATAGATGCATACAGTGATCTTAGAACTGAACACGTATAGATGCATATAGTAATCTTAGAACTGAACACGTATAGATGCATACAGTGATCTTAGAACTGAACACGTATAGATGCATATAGTGATCTTAGATCTGAACACGTATAGATGCATACAGTGATCTTAGAACTGAACACGTATAGATGCATACAGTGATCTTAGAACTGAACACGTATAGATGCATATAGTGATCTTAGAACTGAACACGTATAGATGCATACAGTGATCTTAGAACTGAACACGTATAGATGCATATAGTGATCTTAGAACTGAACACATATAGATGCATTCAGTGATCTTAGAACTGAACACGTAGATACATATTGTGATCCTAGAACTGAACAGGTATAGATGCATATAGTGATCTTAGAACTGAACACGTATAGATGCATATAGTGATCTTAGAACTGAACACGTATAGATGCATACAGTGATCTTAGAACTGAACACGTATAGATGCATACAGTGATCTTAGAACTGAACACGTATAGAAGCATATAGTGATCTTAGAACTGAACACGTATAGATGCATATAGTGATCTTAGAACTGAACACGTATAGATGCATACAGTGATCTTAGAACTGAACACGTATAGATGCATATAGTAATCTTAGAACTGAACACGTATAGATGCATACAGTGATCTTAGAACTGAACACGTATAGATGCATATAGTGATCTTAGATCTGAACACGTATAGATGCATACAGTGATCTTATAACTGAACACGTATAGATGCATACAGTGATCTTAGAACTGAACACGTATAGATGCATATAGTGATCTTAGAACTGAACACGTATAGATGCATACAGTGATCTTAGAACTGAACACGTATTGATTCATATAGTGATCTTAGAACTGAACACGTATAGATGCATATAGTGATCTTAGAACTGAACACGTATAGATGCATACAGTGATCTTAGAACTGAACACGTATAGATGCATATAGTGATCTTAGAACTGAACACGTATAGATGCATATAGTGATGTTAGAACTGAATACGTATAGATGCATACAGTGATCTTAGAACTGAACACGTATAGATGCATATAGTGATCTTAGAACTGAACACGTATAGATGCATACAGTGATCTTAGAACTGAACACGTATAGATGCATATAGTGATCTTGGAACTGAACACGTATAGATGCATATAGTGATCTTAGAACTGAACACGTATATATGCATATAGTGATCTTAGAACTGAACACATATAGATGCATACAGTGATCTTAGAACTGAACACGTAGATGCATATAGTGATCTTAGAACTGAACACGTATAGATGCATACAGTGATCCTAGAGCTGAACACGTATAGATGCATATAGTGATCTTAGAACTGAACACGTATAGATGCATACAGGGAACTTAGAACTGAACACGTATAGATGCTACAGTGATCTTAAAACTGAACACGTATTGATGCATATAGTGATCTTAGATCTGAACACGTATAGATGCATACAGGGATCTTAGAACTGAACACGTATAGATGCATACAGTGATCTTAGAACTGAACACGTATAGATGCATATAGTGATCTTAGAACTGAACACGTATAGATGCATACAGTGATCTTAGAACTGAACACGTATAGATGCATATAGTGATCTTGGAACTGAACACGTATAGATGCATATAGTGATCTTAGAACTGAACACGTATAGATGCATACAGTGATCTTAGAACTGAACACGTATAGATGCATATAGTGATCTTAGAACTGAACACGTATAGATGCATACAGTGATCTTAGAACTGAACACGTATAGATGCATACAGTTATCTTAGATCTGAACATCTATAGATGCATACAGGTATCTTAGAACTGAACACGTATAGATGCATACAGTGATCTTAGAACTGAACACGTATAGATGCATATAGTGATCTTAGATCTGAACACGTATAGATGCATACAGGGATCTTAGAACTGAACACGTATAGATGCTATAGTGATCTTAGAACTGAACACGTATAGATGCATATAGTGATCTTAGAACTGAACACGTATAGATGCATATAGTGATCTTAGAACTGAACACATATCGATGCATACAGTGATCTTAGAACTGAACACATACAGATGCATACAGTGATCTTAGAACTGAACACGTATAGATGCATATAGTGATCTTAGAACTGAACACGTATAGATGCATACAGTGATCTTAGAACTGAACACGTATAGATGCATATAGTGATCTTAGATCTGAACACGTATAGATGCATACAGGGATCTTAGAACTGAATATGTATAGATGCATACAGTGATCTTAGAACTGAATATGTATAGATGCATACAGTGATCTTAGAACTGAACACGTATATATGCATATAGTGATCTTAGAACTGAACACGTATAGATGCATATAGTGATCTTAGAACTGAACACATATAGATGCATATAGTGATCTTAGAACTGAACACGTATAGATGCATATAGTGATCTTAGAACTGAACACGTATAGATGCATATAGTGATCTTAGAACTGAACACATATAGATGCATTCAGTGATCTTAGAACTGAACACGTAGATACATATTGTGATCCTAGAACTGAACATGTATAGATGCATATAGTGATCTTAGAACTGAACACGTATAGATGCATATAGTGATCTTAGAACTGAACACGTATAGATGCATACAGTGATCTTAGAACTGAACACGTATAGATGCATATTGTGATCTTGGAACTGAACAGGTATAGATGCATATAGTGATCTTAGAACGGAACACGTATAGATGCATACAGTTATCTTAGATCTGAACACGTATAGATGCATATAGTGATCTTAGAACTGAACACGTATAGATGCATACAGTGATCTTAGAACTGAACACGTATAGATGCATACAGTTATCTTAGATCTGAACACGTATAGATGCATATAGTGATCTTAGAACTGAACACGTATAGATGCATACAGTGATCTTAGAACTGAACACGTATAGATGCATACAGTGATCTTAGAACTGAACACGTATAGATGCATATAGTGATCTTAGAACTGAACACGTATAGATGCATATAGTGATCTTAGAACTGAACACGTATAGATGCATACAGTGATCTTAGAACTGAACACGTATAGATGCATATAGTAATCTTAGAACTGAACACGTATAGATGCATACAGTGATCTTAGAACTGAACACATACAGATGCATACAGTGATCTTAGAACTGAACACGTATAGATGCATATAGTGATCTTAGAACTGAACACGTATAGATGCATACAGTGATCTTAGAACTGAACACGTATAGATGCATATAGTGATCTTAGAACTGAACCCGTATAGATGCATACAGGGATCTTAGAACTGAACACGTATAGATGCACACAGTGATCTTAGAACTGAACACGTATAGATGCATATAGTGATCCTAGATCTGAACACGTATAGATGCATACAGGGATCTTAGATCTGAACACGTATATATGCTATTGTGATCTTAGAACTGAACACATACAGATGCATACAGTGATCTTAGAAGTGAACACGTATAGATGCATATAGTAATCTTAGAACTGAACAGGTATATATGCATACAGTGATCTTAGAACTGATCACGTATAGATGCATACAGTGATCTTAGAACTGAACACGTATAGATGCATACAGTGATCTTTGAACTGTACACGTATAGATGCATACAGTGATCTTAGAACTGAACACGTATAGATGCATATAGTAATCTTAGAACTGAACAGGTATATATGCATACAGTGATCTTAGAACTGAACACGTATAGATGCATATAATGATCTTAGAATTGAACACGTATAGATGCATATAGTGATCTTAGAACTGAACACATATAGATGCATACAGTGATCTTAGAACTGAACACGTATAGATGCATATAGTGATCTTGGAACTGAACACGTATAGATGCATATAGTGATCCTTGAACTGAACACGTATATATGCATACAGTGATCTTAGAACTGAACACGTATAGATGCATATAGTGATCTTAGATCTGAACACGTATAGATGCATACAGGGATCTTAGAACTGAACACGTATAGATGCTATAGTGATCTTAGAAATGAACACGTATATATGCATACAGTGATCTTAGAACTGAACACGTATAGATGCATATAATGATCTTAGAACTGAACACGTGTAGATGCATATAGTGATCTTAGAACTGAACACGTATCGATGCATACAGTGATCTTAGAACTGAACACATTCAGATGCATACAGTGATCTTAGAACTGAACACGTATAGATGCATATAGTGATCTTAGAACTGAACACATATAGATGCATATAGTGATCTTAGAACTGAACACGTATAGATGCATACAGTGATCTTGGAACTGAACACGTATAGATGCATATAGTGATCTTAGATCTGAACACGTATAGATGCATACAGGGATCTTAGAACTGAACACGTATAGATGCATACAGTGATCTTAGAACTGAACACGTATAGATGCATATAGTGATCTTAGAACTGAACACGTATAGATGCATATAGTGATCTTAGAACTGAACACGTACAGATGCATATAGTAATCTCAGAACTGAACAGGTATATATGCATACAGTGCTCTTAGAACTGAACACGTATAGATGCATACAGTGATCTTAAAACTGACACGTATAGATGCATACAGTGATCTTTGAACTGAACACGTATAGATGCATACAGTGATCTTAGAACTGAACACATATAGATGCATATAGTGATCTTAGAACTGAACACGTATAGATGCATATAATGATCTTAGAACTGAACACGTATAGATGCATATAATGATCTTAGAACTGAACACATATAGATGCATACAGTGATCTTAGAACTGAACACGTAGATGCATATAGTGATCTTAGAACTGAACACGTATAGATGCATATAGTGATCCTAGAACTGAACACGTATAGATGCTTATAGTGATCTTAGAACTGAACAGGTATAGATGCATATAGTGATCTTAGAACTGAACACGTATAGATGCATACAGTGATCTTATAATTGAACACGTATAGATGCATATAGTGATCTTGGAACTGAACACGTATAGATGTATATAGTGATCTTAGAACTGAAGACGTATAGATGCATACAGTGATCTTAGAACTGAACACGTATAGATGCATATAGTGATCCTAGAACTGAACACGTATAGATGCATACAGTGATCTTAGAACTGAACACGTATAGATGCATACAGTGATCTTTGAACTGAACACGTATAGATGCATACAGTGATCTTAGAACTGAACATGTATAGATGCATATAGTGATCTTAGAACTGAACACGTATAGATGCATATAATGATCTTAGAACTGAACATGTATAGATGCATATAATGATCTTAGAACTGAACACATATAGATGCATACAGTGATCTTAGAACTGAACAAGTAGATGCATATAGTGATCTTAGAACTGAACACGTATAGATGCGTATAGTGATCCTAGAACTGAACACGTATAGATGCTTATAGTGATCTTAGAACTGAACAGGTATAGATGCATATAGTGATCTTAGAACTGAACACGTATAGATGCATACAGTGATCTTAGAACTGAAGACGTATAGATGCATACAGTGATCTTAGAACTGAACACGTATAGATGCATATAGTGATCTTAGAACTGAACACGTATAGATGCATACAGTGATCTTAGAACTGACACGTATAGATGCATACAGTGATCTTTGAACTGAACACGTATAGATGCATACAGTGATCTTAGAACTGAACACGTATAGATGCATATAGTGATCTTAGAACTGAACACGTATAGATGCATATAATGATCTTAGAACTGAACACGTATAGATGCATATAATGATCTTAGAACTGAACACATATAGATGCATACAGTGATCTTAGAACTGAACACGTAGATGCATATAGTGATCTTAGAACTGAACACGTATAGATGCATATAGTGATCCTAGAACTGAACACGTATAGATGCATACAGTGATCTTAGAATTGAACACGTATAGATGCATATAGTGATCTTGGAACTGAACACGTATAGATGCATATAGTGATCTTAGAACTGAAGACGTATAGATGCATACAGTGATCTTAGAACTGAACACGTATAGATGCATATAGTGATCTTAGAACTGAACACGTATAGATGCATACAGTGATCTTAGAACTGAACACGTATAGATGCATACAGTGATCTTTGAACTGAACACGTATAGATGCATACAGTGATCTTAGAACTGAACATGTATAGATGCATATAGTGATCTTAGAACTGAACACGTATAGATGCATATAATGATCTTAGAACTGAACATGTATAGATGCATATAATGATCTTAGAACTGAACACATATAGATGCATACAGTGATCTTAGAACTGAACACGTAGATGCATATAGTGATCTTAGAACTGAACACGTATAGATGCATATAGTGATCCTAGAACTGAACACGTATAGATGCTTATAGTGATCTTAGAACTGAACAGGTATAGATGCATATAGTGATCTTAGAACTGAACACGTATAGATGCATACAGTGATCTTAGAACTGAAGACGTATAGATGCATACAGTGATCTTAGAACTGAACACGTATAGATGCATATAGTGATCTTAGAACTGAACACGTATAGATGCATACAGTGATCTTAGAACTGAACACGTATAGATGCATACAGTTGTCTTAGATCTGAACACGTATAGATGCATACAGGGATCTTAGAACTGAACACGTATAGATGCATACAGTTATCTTAGATCTGAACACGTATAGATGCATACAGGGATCTTAGAACTGAACACGTATAGATGCATAAAGTGATCTTAGAACTGAACACGTATAGATGCATATAGTGATCTTAGAACTGAACACGTAGATGCATATAGTGATCTTAGAACTGAACACGTATAGATGCATATAGTGATCCTAGAACTGAACACGTATAGATGCATACAGTGATCTTAGAATTGAACACGTATAGATGCATATAGTGATCTTGGAACTGAACACGTATAGATGCATATAGTGATCTTAGAACTGAAGACGTATAGATGCATACAGTGATCTTAGAACTGAACACGTATAGATGCATATAGTGATCTTAGAACTGAACACGTATAGATGCATACAGTGATCTTAGAACTGAACACGTATAGATGCATACAGTGATCTTTGAACTGAACACGTATAGATGCATACAGTGATCTTAGAACTGAACATGTATAGATGCATATAGTGATCTTAGAACTGAACACGTATAGATGCATATAATGATCTTAGAACTGAACATGTATAGATGCATATAATGATCTTAGAACTGAACACATATAGATGCATACAGTGATCTTAGAACTGAACACGTAGATGCATATAGTGATCTTAGAACTGAACACGTATAGATGCATATAGTGATCCTAGAACTGAACACGTATAGATGCTTATAGTGATCTTAGAACTGAACAGGTATAGATGCATATAGTGATCTTAGAACTGAACACGTATAGATGCATACAGTGATCTTAGAACTGAAGACGTATAGATGCATACAGTGATCTTAGAACTGAACACGTATAGATGCATATAGTGATCTTAGAACTGAACACGTATAGATGCATACAGTGATCTTAGAACTGAACACGTATAGATGCATACAGTTGTCTTAGATCTGAACACGTATAGATGCATACAGGGATCTTAGAACTGAACACGTATAGATGCATACAGTTATCTTAGATCTGAACACGTATAGATGCATACAGGGATCTTAGAACTGAACACGTATAGATGCATAAAGTGATCTTAGAACTGAACACGTATAGATGCATATAGTGATCTTAGATCTGAACACATATAGATGCATACAGGGATCTTAGAACTGAACACGTATAGATGCATATAGTGATCTTAGATCTGAACACGTATAGATGCATACAGGGATCTTAGAACTGAACACGTATAGATGCATACAGCGATCTTAGAACTGAACACGTATAGATGCATATAGTGATCTTAGAACTGAACACGTATAGATGCATATAGTGATCTTAGAACTGAACACATATAGATGCATGTAGTGATCTTAGAACTGAACACGTACAGATGCATATAGTAATCTTAGAACTGAACAGGTATATATACATACAGTGCTCTTAGAACTGAACACGTATAGATGCATACAGTGATCTTAGAACTGACACGTATAGATGCATACAGTGATCTTTGAACTGAACACGTATAGATGCATACAGTGATCTTAGAACTGAACACGTATAGATGCATATAGTGATCTTAGAACTGAACACGTATAGATGCATATAATGATCTTAGAACTGAACATGTATAGATGCATATAATGATCTTAGAACTGAACACATATAGATGCATACAGTGATCTTAGAACTGAACACGTAGATGCATATAGTGATCTTAGAACTGAACACGTATAGATGCATATAGTGATCCTAGAACTGAACACGTATAGATGCTTATAGTGATCTTAGAACTGAACAGGTATAGATGCATATAGTGATCTTAGAACTGAATACGTATAGATGCATACAGTGATCTTAGAACTGAAGACGTATAGATGCATACAGTGATCTTAGAGCTGAACACGTATAGATGCATATAGTGATCTTAGAACTGAACACGTATAGATGCATACAGTGATCTTAGAACTGAACACGTATAGATGCATACAGTTGTCTTAGATCTGAACACGTATAGATGCATACAGGGATCTTAGAACTGAACACGTATAGATGCATACAGTTATCTTAGATCTGAACACGTATAGATGCATACAGGGATCTTAGAACTGAACACGTATAGATGCATAAAGTGATCTTAGAACTGAACACGTATAGATGCATATAGTGATCTTAGATCTGAACACATATAGATGCATACAGGGATCTTAGAACTGAACACGTATAGATGCATATAGTGATCTTAGATCTGAACACGTATAGATGCATACAGGGATCTTAGAACTGAACACGTATAGATGCATACAGTGATCTTAGAACTGAACACGTATAGATGCATATAGTGATCTTAGAACTGAACACGTATAGATGCATATAGTGATCTTAGAACAGAACACATATAGATGCATGTAGTGATCTTAGAACTGAACACGTATAGATGCATATAGTGATCTTAGAACTGAACACGTACAGATGCATAGAGTAATCTTAGAACTGAACAGGTATATATACATACAGTGCTCTTAGAACTGAACACGTATAGATGCATACAGTGATCTTAGAACTGACACGTATAGATGCATACAGTGATCTTTGAACTGAACACGTATAGATGCATACAGTGATCTTAGAACTGAACACGTATAGATGCATATAGAGATCTTAGAACTGAACACGTATAGATGCATATAATGATCTTAGAACTGAACACGTATAGATGCATATAATGATCTTAGAACTGAACACATATAGATGCATACAGTGATCTTAGAACTGAACACGTAGATGCATATAGTGATCTTAGAACTGAACACGTATAGATGCATATAGTGATCCTAGAACTGAACACGTATAGATGCTTATAGTGATCTTAGAACTGAACAGGTATAGATGCATATAGTGATCTTAGAACTGAACACGTATAGATGCATACAGTGATCTTAGAATTGAACACGTATAGATGCATATAGTGATCTTGGAACTGAACACGTATAGATGCATATTGTGATCTTAGAACTGAAGACGTATAGATGCATACAGTGATCTTAGAACTGAACACGTATAGATGCATATAGTGATCTTAGAACTGAACACGTATAGATGCATACAGTGATCTTAGAACTGAACACGTATAGATGCATAAAGTGATCTTTGAACTGAACACGTATAGATGCATACAGAGATCTTAGAACTGAACATGTATAGATGCATATAGTGATCTTAGAACTGAACACGTAGATGCATATAGTGATCTTAGAACTGAACACGTATAGATGCATATAGTGATCTTAGAACTGAACACGTATAGATGCATATAGTGATCTTAGAACTGAACACATATAGATGCATGTCGTGATCTTAGAACTGAACACGTATAGATGCATATAGTGATCTTAGAACTGAACACGTATAGATGCATATAGTGATCTTAGAACTGAACACATATAGATGCATGTCGTGATCTTAGAACTGAACACGTATAGATGCATATAGTGATCTTAGAACTGAACACGTACAGATGCATATAGTAATCTTAGAACTGAACAGGTATATATACATACAGTGCTCTTAGAACTGAACACGTATAGATGCATACAGTGATCTTAGAACTGACACGTATAGATGCATACAGTGATCTTTGAACTGAACACGTATAGATGCATACAGTGATCTTAGAACTGAACACGTATAGATGCATATAGTGATCTTAGAACTGAACACGTATAGATGCATATAATGATCTTAGAACTGAACATGTATAGATGCATATAATGATCTTAGAACTGAACACATATAGATGCATACAGTGATCTTAGAACTGAACACGTAGATGCATATAGTGATCTTAGAACTGAACACGTATAGATGCATATAGTGATCCTAGAACTGAACACGTATAGATGCTTATAGTGATCTTAGAACTGAACAGGTATAGATGCATATAGTGATCTTAGAACTGAATACGTATAGATGCATACAGTGATCTTAGAACTGAAGACGTATAGATGCATACAGTGATCTTAGAGCTGAACACGTATAGATGCATATAGTGATCTTAGAACTGAACACGTATAGATGCATACAGTGATCTTAGAACTGAACACGTATAGATGCATACAGTTGTCTTAGATCTGAACACGTATAGATGCATACATGGATCTTAGAACTGAACACGTATAGATGCATACAGTTATCTTAGATCTGAACACGTATAGATGCATACAGGGATCTTAGAACTGAACACGTATAGATGCATAAAGTGATCTTAGAACTGAACACGTATAGATGCATATAGTGATCTTAGATCTGAACACATATAGATGCATACAGGGATCTTAGAACTGAACACGTATAGATGCATATAGTGATCTTAGATCTGAACACGTATAGATGCATACAGGGATCTTAGAACTGAACACGTATAGATGCATACAGTGATCTTAGAACTGCACACGTATAGATGCATATAGTGATCTTAGAACTGAACACGTATAGATGCATATAGTGATCTTAGAACTGAACACATATAGATGCATGTAGTGATCTTAGAACTGAACACGTATAGATGCATATAGTGATCTTAGAACTGAACACGTACAGATGCATATAGTAATCTTAGAACTGAACAGGTATATATACATACAGTGCTCTTAGAACTGAACACGTATAGATGCATACAGTGATCTTAGAACTGACACGTATAGATGCATACAGTGATCTTTGAACTGAACACGTATAGATGCATACAGTGATCTTAGAACTGAACACGTATAGATGCATATAGTGATCTTAGAACTGAACACGTATAGATGCATATAATGATCTTAGAACTGAACACGTATAGATGCATATAATGATCTTAGAACTGAACACATATAGATGCATACAGTGATCTTAGAACTGAACACGTAGATGCATATAGTGATCTTAGAACTGAACACGTATAGATGCATATAGTGATCCTAGAACTGAACACGTATAGATGCTTATAGTGATCTTAGAACTGAACAGGTATAGATGCATATAGTGATTTTAGAACTGAACACGTATAGATGCATACAGTGATCTTAGAATTGAACACGTATAGATGCATATAGTGATCTTGGAACTGAACACGTATAGATGCATATAGTGATCTTAGAACTGAAGACGTATAGATGCATACAGTGATCTTAGAACTGAACACGTATAGATGCATATAGTGATCTTAGAACTGAACACGTATAGATGCATACAGTGATCTTAGAACTGAACACGTATAGATGCATACAGTGATCTTTGAACTGAACACGTATAGATGCATACAGTGATCTTAGAACTGAACATGTATAGATGCATATAGTGATCTTAGAACTGAACACGTATAGATGCATATAATGATCTTAGAACTGAACATGTATAGATGCATATAATGATCTTAGAACTGAACACATATAGATGCATACAGTGATCTTAGAACTGAACACGTAGATGCATATAGTGATCTTAGAACTGAACACGTATAGATGCATATAGTGATCCTAGAACTGAACACGTATAGATGCTTATAGTGATCTTAGAACTGAACAGGTATAGATGCATATAGTGATCTTAGAACTGAACACGTATAGATGCATACAGTGATCTTATAACTGAAGACGTATAGATGCATACAGTGATCTTAGAACTGAGCACGTATAGATGCATATAGTGATCTTAGAACTGAACACGTATAGATGCATACAGTGATCTTAGAACTGAACACGTATAGATGCATACAGTTGTCTTAGATCTGAACACGTATAGATGCATACAGGGATCTTAGAACTAACACGTATAGATGCATACAGTGATCTTAGAACTGAACACGTATAGATGCATATAGTGATCTTAGAACTGAACACGTTTAGATGCATATAATGATCTTAGAACTGAACATGTATAGATGCATATAATGATCTTAGAACTGAACACATATAGATGCATACAGTGATCTTAGAACTGAACACGTAGATGCATATAGTGATCTTAGAACTGAACACGTATAGATGCATATAGTGATCCTAGAACTGAACACGTATAGATGCTTATAGTGATCTTAGAACTGAACAGGTATAGATGCATATAGTGATCTTAGAACTGAATACGTATAGATGCATACAGTGATCTTAGAACTGAAGACGTATAGATGCATACAGTGATCTTAGAGCTGAACACGTATAGATGCATACAGTTGTCTTAGATCTGAACACGTATAGATGCATACAGGGATCTTAGAACTGAACACGTATAGATGCATACAGTTATCTTAGATCTGAACACGTATAGATGCATACAGGGATCTTAGAACTGAAGACGTATAGATGCATACAGTGATCTTAGAGCTGAACACGTATAGATGCATACAGTTGTCTTAGATCTGAACACGTATAGATGCATACAGGGATCTTAGAACTGAATACGTATAGATGCATACAGTGATCTTAGAACTGAAGACGTATAGATGCATACAGTGATCTTAGAACTGAACACGTATAGATGCATACAGTTGTCTTAGATCTGAACACGTATAGATGCATACAGGGATCTTAGAACTGAACACGTATAGATGCATACAGTTATCTTAGATCTGAACACGTATAGATGCATACAGGGATCTTAGAACTGAACACGTATAGATGCATAAAGTGATCTTAGAACTGAACACGTATAGATGCATATAGTGATCTTAGATCTGAACACATATAGATGCATACAGGGATCTTAGAACTGAACACGTAT